>NC_135783.1:193501446-193801446 GCF_051106095.1 Pogona vitticeps
AAATTATATTTAATAAAATATTGTTTGTTCTCTGGCAGCCAAAACCATTCATAATTCATCAACTGAAGTCCATTTACTGGTCCCCAAATTCATTTTAAATATTGTATATTATTAAAATTCCCAACACTGGCACTTCCTTTGTAGAAGCACAGAAAAGCAGTGGTAACCACAATAACTTCATCAGAGAATCCCAAATGATTAGTTGGCTAGAATCCCTTTGGTAATGTTCACATTAATAAATGTGTTTTTGTTAAGTCTCAGTGGCAAACTGCTAATTAATGTGATTGCACTTGTATTCCTGGTGACTTGCCCAATACACAACCATAAAGGCAGCTAAATGATTGGTTATTAGTGGCAATTAGCTGACCATCCTGTTAAGATGTAAAGTGTTTTACATACAGAGTGTTAAAATAATTAAGGGAAGTGTAGAAAAGGCAATGCTGAAAAAGTACATTGTACTTCAAAAATGAGGTTTGAACAGCAGTTAACTAAAAGTCATTGCAAAACAGTTAGCCAGCTCTCCAACTGATAAAGGTCACTGTACACAAACAGTACCTTGCAAAGGAATTTCATTCATGGCTGACAGTTCATGGGGACATAAAAAGATTGAATTGAAAGTGTTGAAAAGAATAAAAAAGTAACATTGCAAAATGTTAACTTAACAGATAGGTGGCATTTGTAAATCCTGTAATTTGCATTCTCTCTGGCTACTATACTCTAGTTTTACAGTACTTTGCTGTACTAGATCCTTTATTTTACATGCCTTTGCTCCTCCAAGCTTTGCAAATATTGGTCACAACGATAATGTTTATCATCATGGTGGTAGCCTGCCAGATTCTGAGTTACAAGCCATTGTAGTTATAGGAGTTGCAACAATAATGGAAACTGCTATTAAATTTTTTTTTTGCTGGTGCATAGGACTGTATAACGTTCAGGCTCAGGAAAAGGGAATATTTATAGATTAAAAGGAAAAGGTAAACCATTGAAAGAAATATACATTTAAGGAGGCAGGAAACACACATTCATCAACTCATCATTGATGGAACACAACATGTCATGCCACACATACACCGGATACCAACAAGAATCATATATCAACAACAGCAGAAGCAGACAAGGACAACATGAATCTTCCTCCATATATTGAAACTGGCTTGGCTTGGGGAGCACTTAGAATAATTTGAATATTTGTCTAAATATGCTGCAAGTATAAGTATTATATTTTACTTTCATAGATTTTTTTTTTAATTTTAGCAACTTTGGTATTTTTAACCTTTCAGCCTGTTACGCCTGACACTGTCTCCAGGGCGCTTGACCGCTGTCGTGCCACCACCTCCTCCTTGGACCCTTGCCCGGCCTGGCTAATCAAAGCAGCCAGGCCGCTAACAACGGAGTGGGCCACGGCTATAATAAATGGGTCTCTCCTTGAGGGCAGATTTCCATCTGCCCTGAAGGACACACTCATTAGGCCCATCAGGAAGAAACCTAGTTTGGCGGCGGACGAAATTGGCAACTACAGGCCCATCGCCAATGTTTCTTTCCTTAGCAAGGTAGTCGAGAGGGTGGTGGCCGACCAGCTTCAGGCGCTCCTGGATGAAACAGATGCCCTGGATCCATTCCAGTCGGGCTTCAGGCCGCGCCACGGCACAGAAACGGCTTTGGTCACCCTGTGTGATGACCTATTGAGGGAGGCCGATAGGGGCAAAGTGTCCCTGTTGGTCCTCCTCGACATCTCAGCGGCCTTTGATACCATTGACCACGGTATCCTCCTGGGGAGGCTCTCCGAGTTGGGAATAGGTGGCCTGGCATTGTCCTGGCTCCGTTCCTTCTTGGAGGACCGCCCCCAGAGAGTTCAGCTTGGGGAGAGAGTCTCGGCCCCGTGGAGCCTCAATTGTGGGGTTCCACAGGGGTCGATTATCTCCCCAATGCTATTTAACATCTATATGAGGCCGCTGGGTGGGGTCATCAGGGGGTGTGGTGCTTTGTGTCACCAGTATGCGGACGACACGCAGCTCTACATCTCCTTTTTGCCAACCGCAGGAGAAGCCGTCCTGTGCCTCCAGCGCTGCCTGGGGACTATACTGGAATGGATGCAGGAGAACGGGCTTAGGCTGAACCCGGACAAGACGGAAGTACTGAGGTGGGCCCTCCCACAGTCGGGGATTTGGGAAACTCCCTCTCTTTTGGGGGGGTGACTCTCCCTGCAAAGGATGGGGTACGCAGCTTGGGGATCCATCTGGACCCGGTGCTCTCCATGGAGTCACAGGTGGCGTCGGTGGTCCGCACCGCCTTTTTTCACCTCAGGCGGATAGCCCAGCTGCGGCCCATCTTAGTACACGCGCTCGTAATCTCAAGATTAGACCACTGTAATGCGCTCTACGTGGGGCTTCCTTTGAGGTTGCTGCGGAAATTACAGGTGGTGCAGAATGCGGCGGCCAGATTACTCAGTGGAGTGAAAAAATTCCAACATATTTCGCCCACTCTGGCCGCATTGCATTGGCTGCCCATCAGGTTCCGCATCGACTTCAAAGTGTTAACGCTTACGTATAAAGCCCTAAACGGTTTAGGGCCTCGATACCTGGCGGAACGGCTACTCCCACCAAGTTCTACCCGGGTCACACGAGCGAGCCAGGAGGTGAGGCTGAGGAGCTTAACGCCGAGGGAGGCCCGAAAAGAGAAAACAAGAAATAGGGCCTTCTCGGCGGTGGCTCCTCGCCTGTGGAATAATTTACCTCCTGGTATTCGCGGAGCTCCCTCGCTGGGCACCTTTAAGAATTTATTAAAGACCTGGATGTTTCGGCAGGCCTTCTCACCAGATTACTTTTGATTTTCTTTTCTCTTATTGTCTCTTTACCTTTAATTGTTTTGTAATTTGCTGTTTTATTCTTATTGTATTTTATCTCTGTTGTTGGCCGCCTAGAGTAGTCCACCGCGACTAGATAGGCAGGATATAAATTAAATAAAATAAATAAAATAAATAAATTTAGAGATCTATTCCATGCTTTTTTGATTGTGCTTTTCAAGGCTAACAGTTCCTGAATTTTAAGACTATAACTAAGGGTGCAACTACACTGGATAGCTGAATTGGAATGATTTGGCTTTGCTGTGATTTGATTTGGGAGTCACCATTCATATTGGATGCAATACGAGTTCCATTCCAGCCCATAGCTTTCCTCTCTCCCTCCCTCTGGTCCCACCTCTGCCAATCCTTTCTTCCTTGGGTTGCACATATGATAATCCTTCTATGGTTTGCTGTGAAGCCAGCTTCTTATTTAAAGCTTTAGAATACTACATTTCTCAAAAATCTTTCTATAGAACGTTAGCATGGAAAGGTACTTCATAGTCTTAAGAACACAGAGCATCAAAAGTCTGAACAATAATTTTGCAAAATGCATCATAATTAATGTGTCTGAATTATTCTATAAGAGGAATCACCACCTTCCTCTTCCCATCTGTTACTCTTTCCCCTTACATTCAAGTAACACATGCAGGAGTTACCACATTTCTAGTCACATGGTTTTCAACTATGGATATGATAAACAGAAAATTGAGGGAGGATTTGCAGAAATTATCACTGAACTTTTATAAGCACAGGTTTGGTAATACACAGGATGTAAAACTAGTTCCCTCTATGTACTGACATTACATTTCTGCCCTGGATCACATTTCTTGATTTTAATGAGATTTCAGAGGATACAGCTAATCGGTGATGCAGAAAAACTTTCTGCACACACTCAGAGATGCTCAATATTTCAGATTAAGAATGCCCCACACTCGATTTACCAGCTGATCTTTGTAGCTACTTATTACTGCACTTCAGTATTGCATTGGATCTGTTCTTTTTGATGGGAATAAAGATATCATTCTTCCTTAACCATTTTCGTTCTAACCAATCCACAGGGTTTGAAGAGTGAGGGAACCATGTTAATTGTTGCTAGGTTGGGATAAAAATGAAATACAGAGATGGCAATAAGCAATGCAGCTTAATTGAACAGGTTGTTAGATCCATGCTTTAATTTAGGTCCACATTCTCCAACCTGGCATCTTCTAGATGCGTTGGGCTGCACATCTGACCATCACTGGATGGCCACTGAATTGTGGGATTTGTGACCCAAAGGATCTAGAAAAGAACAAGTTGGAGACCCTCTAGACTGGCATTAATCCTACTGTTTGCGCCATTTTTATCACATTTCAATATTTGTTTCTTCAACTACACCAGTGGTCCCCAACTTTGGGTTTCCAGATGTTCTTGGACTACACCTCCCCAAAGGCCTGCTCAGCACAGCTAGGGGTGAAGGATTCTGGGAGTTTCAGCCCCAAGGTTGGGACCATCAGGGAACCCACGGATGGGAACCACTGGACCGCACAGCGTTTATGGAAATCATGAGCGGATCTGATCTCTTCACATGAGGGTGTGATATATTTTGTTTGCCCAGGAGGGCTTGTTTTATTATTATTATTATTATTATTATGAGCACTTCCCAAATGATTTTGTTGTTGTTCCATTTAACTAAAAATCTTAATTACTTAAGGATCAAGATTCCAAAGTGTATGTTTTGATGTCTGGACTTTAGTCTGCAGCCTCCATCCTCCCTCCTCCAATTTAAAAAAACAACAACCTACATTCAGTGTAGTAAAGCAGTATGTTAGCAAGAGGGATGGACCTTTTCTTTCGCCGTCATTGCTGCAGGAAACAAAAAATTGTTTTCTGGGTGAGTATTGTGCAAATTAAAAGAATTGGATTCCCCCACACCCACACCTGGAATGGGAAGCAGTTACAGCCGAGAGCTTTGCTCGGCACTGCTTAACAGTTAGATTGGCTCTCATCGGCCACCGAAGCACCTTGGCTTTAGATGAGGCGATTTTCAAGGATCCCAGCAGGTGGCAGTCAACTTCCAACTTCCCTTCCGAAAGCACCAGCCGGATAATTAACCCCGCTGTGGAGAATTTTAATTCCCTCTGCTACAATAATTCAAGGATGCAGCAGTGTCCAATTAACTATATTAAATCTTAAACATGTAGTATGCAAGCCATATATCTTCCAAAATGCTGTGCCTCCCCCCCAATCCTTTTGCTAAGGGATTTAAGCTGTTCACTTTGGGCACATTTTTTTTAAAAAAAATCCAAAATCCATATTAGCCCAATATCTTAATTAGGCCAAGTGAAAGCTCGCATAAATGTGCAAGGTACAGCCCGGAATAGTGCTGTGACACTAATGAGAGCGGGATACAAATTGAATGAATAAATAAATAATAAAATTTTCTGCGTGCTAAGACCATTTCCTCTCAATTTGTAACATCTTATCTGGAGGTCTGAAAACCTCCCACATTTTTAATGGTTCTTCCTTTGGCCCAATAAAGACATTGCATTCACATGTATTTTGGGATATTTACTTCGGCCATCAGTTCACAATCATTCCTAAGCATGGAATGAACTGTTAATGGGTCACTTCAATGCTTCCATTTTACAAGTGAAAAGAAAAAAATTACAAAAAGAAAAAAAATCTTTTGAGAATGCAGCTGTGATGTAAAAAACACACACAAACACACAATAAACCTGGAAGCATTGTAATACTTCATTTGATTCTAGGTTTAAGTACACTTGCTACAGATAGGTGCTTAGTTCAATGGACTGGTGTATCATAGAAATACACCTACTCTAAAACCTGTTTGTTTGTTTACTTATTTTAAATATTTTTAAACCCACCCACCCCCATTTCTCCTTAAAGAGGACTCAAGTTGGCCAACATCATTAAAATACAACATTTAAAGGAAAGAACAATAAGTATACACATATTAAAGAATCAAACAAATGGATGCTAAAAAACAGTAAACAAAAGTAGCACCAAAACCACGTTCAAACCAGTAAAGCACAACCATCCATTTAAAACCGCTCTCAGACCACCAGATAGTAAGGGAAAGCCTGCCTGAAGAGAAAGGTCTTTTTTTCATGCTTGTAGAAGGAGAGCAAAGATGGGGCCAGCCTGGCCTCCTGTGGGAGGGAGTTCCAGAGTCTGGGAACAGCCACAGGGAAGGCCCTCTCCTGTGAGGGTGGTGGGACTGAGAGAAAGCCCTCCCCTGGTGATCTTAACACCTGAGCTGGCTCATAATGGGAGATATGGTCTTTGAGAGAGATTGGACCCAAGCCATTCAGGGCTTTATAGTTTAAAACCTGCACTTTAAATTGTGCCCGGAAATGGATCAGCAGCCAGGGGAGCTGCTATAAGGGTGTGTGTGTGGTCCCTGTAGCCAGCCCCAATCAGCAATCTGGCTGCTGCATTTTGGACCTGCTGAAGTTTCTTGACAATTTCCATCGGCAGCCCCACACAGAGTGCATTGCAGTAATCCAGGCAAGATATAACTAAAGATATGTGTCATTGTGGTCGGATAAGACAAGGAACTGGTGCAGCTGGCACACTAGTTTTAACTGTGCCAAGGCACTCCTTGTCACTACCATAACCTGAGTGGTTCAGACTCAGATATTAATCCAGGAGCACCCCCAAGCTGTACTCCTGTGTTGTCGGAGGGAGTGTAACCTCATCCAGCGCAGGCTGCCCCCCTATTCCTTGCTCTGCCTCTCAGCTGACCAGGAGCACCTCTGTCTTGTCTGGATTAACATCTTTTCACCTTTTGGCAACTGCATTCCCATCCCTGTCATTCCTGATTCTGAAATGCTTCATTGAATCGCTTGCATTGCATTGAAACAATTCACTTAGAAATTCAATATGCTGGATATAAGTTCAGTAATGCCTGGGAGTAAAGCCGGGATTGTGCAACCTTCCTTTTGGAATGCATAAAAAGTGAGATAAGGTCTGTCTCTGACATTCCCCACACAAAAGGGGCCACTCTTGAATGTTCCATGTCCATAAAAGAGGGGTGGTTTAGCTGCATGGATAAAATGGTGTCTTCCATTTATATTTTTATGTTTGTAAGCTCTGGTTCAAAGTAGGGTTTTTGGGGGTATGTGTGGGGGAGAGATTTACCGTATTTTTCCATGTATAAGATGATACTTTTTTCTAAAGTATTTAGATTAAAAATTTAGGGTCGTTTTATACACAGAAGTAAGAAGTGCTTTGATGTTTCCTGTTTTCCCCTTCCACTTTCCTTGCAAGAAAGTGCTTTCCCCCTCCACTTTCTTCAGAAGAAAGTGGAGGGGAAAAGCAGGAATCACTTTGATGAAGTGCTTTGATGATTCTTTCTTCGCAAGAAAGTGGAGGGGGAAAACAGGAATCAAAATGGATTGATCCCTACCTTTCCCCTCCACTTTCTTGCAAAGAAAGGAATTCTAGGTTAGAAAAGTGGGTGTGTATGTGTCTTATACATGAGGGCATAGTATACATGGAAAAATACAGTATGTCTGAAGCTCATTTCCCACCTTGGTTTGTGGTGGACATGTACACTGAATTGGATCTCTGTAATTCTCTTAGTGTGGTTCTGCCCTTGAAGGTAGTCTAAAATGATATTTCAGCTGAGCATGAACTAACAGCGTAGATTACACTGTGTCAACAAGTACACTAGCTCCCAATTTGTTTGGAGCTCAGTTCAAGAGCATTACTTTTTAAAAGTTTTATAACAGGAATGGGCATCTGTAGTCTTCCGGTTGTTGTTGGGCTGCATCAGTGATCTATTATAACCAATGGTGAAAGATGCTGGAGATTTATTCTTGAAGGCTTTCATGGCCAGGATCTGATGGTTGAAGAAGAAAAACAGCCACCCACAAATAAAGTACAGTGGTGCCTCGTATAACGAGTGCACCGTTTAACGACGAATCCGCATACCGATGCGGATTTTGCGATCGCAAAAGCGATTGCATACCGATGGCCCCTATGGCGATTTTTCCCCATAGGCACCATTTCCCCCCAGGTGGGCGGTGCTTGCCTCCGAGCGCCAGCGGTGGACGCTTCCCTGGAGGTTGCTCTGAAGGCAGTGCCACCCATCTGGCCGGTGCTGCCTTCAAAGCAACCTCCAGGGAAGCGTCCACCGCCGGCGCTCGGTAGGGCTTGCCTCCGAGCCCCGGGGTGGAAGCTGAGGTTGCTCTGAAGGCAGCGCCGCCCAGCTGGGAGGCGCAGCCTTCAGAGCAACCTCCAGGGAAAGCGTCCACCGCCGGTGCTCGGTAGCGCTTGCCTCCGAGCCCCGGGGTGGAAGCTGAGGTTGCTCTGAAGGCAGCGCCGCCCAGCTGGGAGGCGCAGCCTTCAGAGCAACCTCCAGGGAAAGTGTCCACCGCCGGTGGTCGGAGGCAAGCCCCGCAGCTAGGCGGGGCTTGCCTCCGAGCCCCGGGGTGGAAGCTGAAGTTGCTCTGAAGGCAGCGCCGCCCAGCTGGGAGGCGCAGCCTTCAAAGCAACCTCCAGGGAAAGCGTCCACCGCCGGTGCTCGGTAGCGCTTGCCTCCGAGCCCCGGGGTGGAAGCTGAGGTTGCTCTGAAGGCAGCGCTGCCCAGCTGGGAGGCGCAGCCTTCAGAGCAACCTCCAGGGAAAGTGTCCACTGCCGGTGCTCGGAGGCAAGCCCCGCAGCTAGGCGGGGGCTTGCTTCCGAGCACCCCCGGTGGAGGCTGAGATTGCTCTGAAGGCAGCGCCGCCCAGCTGGGAGGCGCAGCCTTCAGAGCAACCTCCGGGAAAGTGTCCACCGCCGGTGCTCGGAGGCAAGCTCTGCCCAGCTGGGGTGAGAAGGCGGCGAAGGTTCAGGGCGCCCACGGTGGACGCTTCACCGGAGGTTGCTCTGAAGCCTGGCTTCAGAGCAACCTCCAGCGAAGCGTCCACCGTGGGTGCCCTGAACCTTCTCCCCCCAGCTGGGCGGCGCAACCTGCGGGGAGGCGTCCACAGCCGAAGCAAGCGCTGCCCGGCTGGGGGAAAATGGCCGCCTGCAGCGTTTTCACGCCTCGCTTACCGAGGCAGTGAAAATGGCGGCCAGATCGGGATTCTTCGCTTAGCGGTGAGTTTTCCCCCAATAGGAACGCATTAAACAGAGTTTAATGCGTTCCTATGGGTTTTCCCCTCCCGCATAGCGAAGAATCCGGATAGCGACGTTAATCCTGGAACAGATTAACGTCGCTATACGGGGCACCACTGTATTTCTGTCATACATCAAAGGAGTCACAGACCGCACGGGGAAACCTTTGAAAAAACACAACCTACAAACAGTATTCAGGCCCACCACAAAAATACAACAAATATAGCGACCCCCTCACCACTGCAGGAGTATACTGGATACCTTGCAGTTGTGGACAGGTATATATTGGAACCACAAAACACAACATCAACAGCAGAATCAAAGAACATGAGAGACACAGTAAACTAAAACAATGGAAAAATTGTCAGTAGCTGAACATGCCCTGAAACAAGCTGGACATGAAATTCTATTTCAAAATGCAGAAGTACTGAACAACACCAGCAATCATAGACTACACAGGGAAGCCATTAAAATCCACAAACAACAGCAGAACTTCAACAAAAAATAAGAAAGTCTAAAACTCAACAAAGCCTGGCTCCCAGCACTGAAAAATACAGCCTGTGAAAGGTCAACGAAATCTATCCAGCCACAAGGACTGGTGACCACACACAAAAGACTAGCTAATGACATCCATCAATCACAGTGACAGATCATCCCCCCTCTTATCACAACAATACATCCATAACAAAAAAAACACTGATTACCATAATCACCCAATCTCCTGAAAAGGACAAAAAGCTGATCCCAGAGCTAGATATATTCAACTATCCCACACATTACACAAGAACACAGGCAGAGTTCTAACTCCTGTCCTCTGAAGATGCCAGCCACAGAGACTGGGGAAACATTAGGAAGAAAAACCTTCAGAACATGGCCAAACAGCCCAAAAAACCTAGAACAACCATGCTGGAGATTGCAAGTTAACATCTGGAGCACCTCAGATGCCCACTCCTGTTGCAGATGTTCTGGGATCATGATATCTTAGAAACTTAGTCTGTGTATACATGCCTGCCCATGAACTTTGCTCAGCTTTCAAGACCTTCCTCTGGCAGAAATGCAGTCGGTCTGGGCAAGGGAAAGGGACTGTGCCGTGAGGGCATCCAGATTCTGGAATACCTGCACGACCGGCAAGCATAGTTAGTTCAGCAGGTATTTCTCACGTAACTTTTCTCAGACTAAAGTTTGGTTCTTTCCCCTGCATTTTATATTGTTGCTGGTGTATTGTATTTTATCTTGTTTTGTCACTTTGCTTTGTTTTATGATCTTGTAAGCCAACGGGAATGGGCATTTTGCCCAGAAAGGCAGAGTATACATTTTAATAGAAATAAATGTAAATATTAATGTGTGAGTAGCAGACTCAAAAGTTTTTGGCAGTAGGGGATATCGCAGGGGAGATGCCAAGCAGCTGCCGGAATCGCTGGTACAATACAAATAATAAATTACAAGTGACAAAAAGTACAGAGCTTCTGTCATGTGGAGAAATATATATTATGAAGCCTTGGAGTTATTCACTGTTGTAATATATATTTTATACACGATAGGTTTTTGTTAGTGATTTATTATTATATAATGGTGATCTTGGAAGATATCAGGGCTTTGTTTGAACCAGCTCAGTGTGTCATATTTAGCTAATGATGCTGCTAATGGATAGCTAGAGGACTTAGAGGGATCATTCACCTCTTCTTGTTCGTCTCCTAACCAAATAAACTGAAGTTTGACCAGGAGGAACTTTATACACATCTCCCTTGAATTATGCAGGTCTGAACAGCAGTTTTTTAAAAACTATACTTGGATTTTTTTCCCCCAATAAATAAATAAGTGTTCAAAAATCCTGTACCCTTGGCCATCCAGAACCCCATGAGTTCAACACTAAAGGCTTCATAGTGACCCCCTTTCTTCCAAACACAACATCTCTCATTCAGCTTCTAGACCAGGAAGTCTTAAGGACATTTTAAGTCCTGTTACACATGGTCCTGTATAGAAAGGATTGTCAATACTATGGAAGATCTGATCTCTCTCTCTCTCTCTCTGTTAATCCACTCTTTTTATGTTTTGTAGTTTAAGAACTTTTACATGGCTTTAAGTTCTGTAAAAAGTGATGATCCCTCTTTCCTCTTTGAAACTCATGTTGAGCAGCTTCTGCGCTGGAATACTTTGATACTGATTTTTTTTAAACTTTTTTTATTATATAAATCCATCCATATTGGTTTAACATCGTGTCACCAGGGTACAGCTTATAATCATTTGTAAAACAACTACTACACACATTATATTCCTAATCTATACAACATCCTTCTAACCATTGATAGAATAAGTCCCATGTTTGGTAATATTTTGTATCTTCTTTTCCTTTGATTTTCAGTGTTAGTCTGTCCATTTCGGCGGAGTCCAATATCTTTTTAATTATTTCTTGATCCGTAGGTGTTCCTTCATTTTTCCAGTACTGTGCATAAATAATCCTCGCCGCTGTTAGAATATGCAGTATTAAATATACATTTTGTCTATCAACACTTTCTGGTATTATACCTAACAGAAAGAGCTCTGGCCTAAAATCTACATGTTTTTTGATTATTTTAACAAGCCATGTATGTATTTTGTACCAATTTTTTTTCCTTTATCACAAGTCCACCAGAGGTGATAATAGGTTCCAGTTTTTTTATGACATTTCCAACATTTACTTGACCTGTTAGAGTACATCTTAGCTAATCTATCAGAAGGTAAATGGCATCTATAAAACATTTTACTGTATATAGATTCTCTTTATAAGATGTTGCCATTGTCATCTTATAGTTTCTAGACCACAGCCCTTGCCATTTTTCTAAGTCAATATTGTACCCAAAATTTTTTGCCCATTGAACCATCGTTTCTTTGACCTGTTCATCCTCCATTTTCCAATTTAGAAGGTATTTATATACTTTCCTAATTAATTTGTCATCTGATGTTAACATTATTTGGTCAAAAGTTGTCTGTTCTTTATAAAAAATCGTACATTTTTAGGTCCCGTTCATATCTTGATTGTATTTGCATTATAGACCACCATGATGCATCTAACCCCTGGTCTATAAGGTCTTGTTTTGGCTTTAATTACCTATCTTTGTCTAAAATATCTGTATAAGTCAAAAATTTTCTAACATTCAAAAGGTTGGGATGAACAAATGCTTCTATGGGTGAAACCCATCCTGGTATTTTCGTGTACATTTTCATTTTTATTTTTTCCCATATTATATACAAGGAGTTTCTAATATAATGGTTTTGAAAATACCTATGAGATTTGGCTTTCTGATACCATAAAAAGGCATGCCAACCCAACTGTAAATAATGTCCTTCTAAATACAGAAGTCTCTTGTTTTTCAGGCTAATCCATTCTTTCAGCCAAGTTAGAGCAGATGATTGGTAATATAAGGTCCAGTCCGGTAGACCAAATCCTCCGTTTTCCTTGGATTCTTGGAGCATTTTTAGTTTGATTCTAGCTTTCTTCCCTTGCCAAATATATTGTAGTATCACTTTGTTTAGATCGTCAAAATATTTCTTCTCTATTTTCACTGGCACTGTTTGGAACAAGAAAAGTAGCTTTGGCAAAATTTTCATTTTGATTGTTGCAATTCTTCCTAATAGTGATAGTTGTAAGTTTTTCCATTTTTCTAGATCTATTTTTATTTGGTTAAATAGTTTCATATAATTATCTTCTTTTATAGTTACACATCTAGCAGTTAAATATATTCCTAGGTACTTAACTTTTTTAACTATTTGTAAATCTGACATCTTTGAGAGTTGATTTTTTTGCTTGGCTGTTAAGTTTTTCACTATAACTTTAGTTTTTTCTTTATAATTTGATACTGTTGAACATTACATTTCCTCTGTGATCTGGAAGCGGAGCAGAAATGGTGATTTTCCAGAGCTAGAGAGTAACTTATTACTTAAAACTAAAAGCTAGGGAAAAAAACCAAGTTCCTTGTAGTTCTTCTTTTCTTTCTTGCAATATAATGCGATATTACAGAGCCTTGTGTTTTAAAACTGCAGTCAAAACTCTGCTCACAAGCTGATTCGATCCCAACGGATTAAGGTAGCCAGCTCAAAGTTGACTCAGTCTTCTGTCACTTCCAAGGTCAGTAAACTGAATACCCAGCTTGTTGTGTGTGTGTGCAAAGTGTAGCCTGCATAATTGTAAACCACCCGGAAAGTGCTTTAATTGCTACGAGATAGTATGTAAGCAGAACACTTTGCTTTACAATAATAATAATGTGTTATCAAGTCAATTCCAACTTATGGCAACCTTTTTCAGGGTTTTCTACATTAGAGAATACTCAGAAATGGTTTACTATATTCTTCTGGGTGTGCTCTGGGAATGTGCAGCTTGCCCAAGGCTATACTGTACACGTTTTTGCAATAACTACGACAATAATTTAGTTACATCAAGGGTGTGTGGATTATGGTCCCTAGGCCACAAGGCAAGGTTTGAAGCCCCTTGGCGTCTCTGGACCCTCCAGTGCTAGAGAAGAGGAGAGGGACATAGCTGGCATTTTCCAGGATGGAATGAGTTCCAGCCCCCCCCACACACACACATTGGTGGTGGTGGGGAGGTAGTGTGGAATACAGGAGATGCTGGCATGGAAAATTCACCCCCAAACCCTCTGAAGTTGCCTGTGGATACATAATGATTGGAATGCAACTAGGAATCATTTCTTTTCTGATGTGTAATTACAATCATGCTTAGTTTTTTTCACAATTACACAGGTGTGGCCTCACAATTTAGATATGTTTAGTGCCATAGGTCAGAAGCTTTATGCATTCAGATGATTTATCTATTCCTTAAGGCAGGCTAAGGGAATCCAGGCTGCCCTTTGCAAAGATGGCAGCTGCAGCTTCCCTACCCTAAATGAAGCCACAGCCACCATCTTTGCAAAGGGCAGCCAGTCTCCATTTTTACATGCATGGCTCTGAGACCAGAAGACCTCGGCAGCAGCAATTAAGGTAAGAGGGTGTTGGTGGGGGGTGGGGGTGGCATGGGGCCTAAGGTATGGAAAGGAAGGGGGTGGGGGGTAGGCTGTGGTATTGGGGTGGCTGTGTGGGGTGGCGGCTGCCTTTCTGCCGCCAATCAGCTGATCGGTGGCCGGTAGGCAGAAAGGTGTTTTTTTATTTAAAAAATATGAAGGACAAATAAAAACAGGTAAATATTTCTCCCTTTGCATTTGTGGGGGTCTCTGGAACCCACAAATACAGATTGATGAATATTTAATGAATCGGCTATATGAGTCGGAGAAAGCGATCTGTTTTTATATTGATCTCTATCTCTACCTCAGAGATCTTTCACATCACACTCTGAGGTTGAATCACAAAGGTTTCTCCTCTGGCCTCAAGGTTCGACCATAAAATCCCAGAAGTCAGAATCCTGCCAGCTGGGCAATGCTAGTTAGTGTAATCTATACATCGCTCGATTTCCTACCACTTTCTCTGGAGTTCTTTGGGTCTTATAGCTAAAATGCTGGTGTGATGCTTTTATCTGACTTAAGGATAGTGAATGGCTGGTACATATGCAAGTAGAAAGAAAGTGGCAACCATTTTAGTTAGACAATAAGACTGATGTATCATACCTGTTTCTTGTCTCCAGATTAGCAAAACGCCAAGACTGTTTTGTGAGATGGAAAAAACTATATCAGTTAACAAACTCCTTTGAGGAGATAATAGGCTTCGTGCATAATTTTCCTCAACAGGATTTAAATGAGCGAAATTAAGTGTTTCCCTTCTACAAAACTGAATAATGAGGAGTGTTGATCTTCCCAAAATGATTTGGGACGTATCTTTAACATTTTAGTCAACAAAGACCATCTGGCCGCATTTCTTTGCCCACCCCCTTTGAGACTTCATGCTAATTTTGCTGCCACTTCTCATCACTTCCAGGACTCTGACTGCACTAAAATGAAACGTACTTCTACTAATTTCATTTAACCAACAACATAACTTTTCTTATGCGTCATCTTTTTTGCAACTTGACTGTGCAACAATATAACTCCAGCAAGCTACTGTGGACATGGTACTACTGCAGAGTAAAACTGAGGCAAAACAGCAATTCAGCAGAAATGTCATATCCCACAAAGCACTTGTTAGTTACCTATCTGAATTCAGATGTGTGCACATAAATTAATCACATACTTGCAAGAGGGAGTAATCAACAGATGTTCTTGTTCTGAAAGAGGCATACAGGGTTTAGGGCGGTACATAACCTGTTCAATCAAGGTCATCCAGTCCCACCTCTGAACTGTTGCCTAGGGGTCTCCTATCAGTGCACTTGTTATTTCCCAGTCATCACTGTCTTTCTTTTCAGACCAGTGATAGGGAATCTGTGCCTCCCTCCAAATGTCTCCGCACCACCTTTTTCCATCTTTGGCGGATAGCCCAGCTGCGCCCCTATCTCAGTGTGGGGGCGCTCACTACCTTGGTGCATGTGCTCATAATCTCAAGATTAGACCACTGTAACGTGCTCTACGTGGGGCTGCCTTTGAAGTTGACGCGGAAACTCAAGTGGTGCAGAATGCGGCGGCCAGAGTCCTTAGTGGAGCGAGAAAATTCCACCATATTTCTCCTATTTTGGCCGCACTGCATTGGCTGCCCATTCGGTTCCGCGTCGACTTTAAAGTTTTGATGCTTACATACAAAGCCCTAAATGGTTTAGGGCCTCGATACTTGGCGGGATGCTTACTCCCACCTAGCTCTACCCGTGTCACTTGTGCGAGCCAGGAGGTGAGGAGCCTGATGTCGAGGAAGGCCCAGAAAGAAAAAACAAGGAACTGGGCCTTCTCGGCAGTGGCTCCTTGCCTCTGGAACAACCTGCCTCCGGAGATTTGTGCAGCACCCTCGCTGGGTACTTTAAAAAATCAATTTAAAACTTAGATGTATAGGCAGGTCTCCCCCCCCCCCCCCCGGTTAATTCCTGACCTTTTCCCTCCTCTCTCTATTTGATTTATTTTATACATTTCCCATCTTCCAGAATTATTTAATTGTGTTATATGTTTTATTATATTTGTTATGTTTTTATGTTGTAAGCCGCCTAGAGTGGTCGAAATGACCAGATAGGCGGGGTATAAATAAATAAATAAATAAATAAATAAATAAATAAATGCTGGACTGCAACTCCCATCAGACACAGAATGCATAGGCAATGGTGAAGGATGATGGGAGATGCAATCCAAGCAACACATCCTTGCTTTAGGAGAAAGGTCTTCTCAGCTGCCCATTGCCACTTCAAATCTGCCACTACTTTAATTTTTTTTTCATTTTCTCTTCTTCCATTGTCTTCCTCTGGGTTGTATATGTGTCAGTATCTATATGTAGCTTAATCATCAGCATTCCTCTGAAGTCAGGATGGCCAACATGGGGCCCTCCAGATGTTACTGGACTGGCTGCACTCAGTCATATCCAGCTTAGCTCTGAGCATGTTATGATTAAAGCGCCAGAAGCAATATCTGGAGGACCACAAATTGCATACCCCTATTATAAATGAATGCTGGGAGGGTGGCACTTAAAGAAGCCAAGTAGGGACAACATAGCCAAAACTGAACTCGTGACATGAAATCTGATACACAGAGAACAAAATCATGTGGTTGATTCCCCAGAAAAGGTCCAGGGCTCAAGTGGGCAGTCAAGGCCTGCGCATGTTGGATATCATGCCTTTAGATTGACTTCAGACAGTCTGCCATTAGCTAGCCAGGCAAGTCTGATGGAGGCAAGGCCGGCCTGTCTGATGAGTGTCTAGGATCAATATGCCACCCCCTGCTCCACTCAGACAGACAGATCAGCTGAAAAGTATTCTCCAAACCTGCTCATCGATGGCATAAGTCTCAGCCTTACATTTCCTCTTTCTTTCTCCCCCAGTGGCATATCGCAATGCAACAGTTGTTGAGAGACTTCCCACCTCTGTGAGAGAAACTAGGACAGTGAAGCAGGATTTAGAGAAAAATAAGTTAAGCAATGGCATGCCATGTGTTTTAAACTACGAGGTGTCCAATGATAGGGAAAGATCAGATCGGAGCTGGCCCTGCTATCGGTCAGACTGAGGAAGTCACCTCAGGGAGCACACGGGCAGATGCTGGAAGACACCGAAGAGGCACAAGGCAGTGACGGACAGATCTGCATGTCACCTGGCCTCTTGTACACCCTCCATCTCACATGCTGCCCGTAGGTTGGCTGACAGAGGCTATCTCCAGCTTGACTCTACCACTGGCCAAACAAGGGGTGGTCATGTCCGGTGGCGGATGGGTAGGGCTAATGAAGATGCCGCAACACATCCTCTGTTGTCCCCTGGCATGGTGCCTGAAGTAGCCCTTGCGGTGCTCCCCAGTTCCACTCTTCTTTGTTTGGCTTCAGTGATGCTGGCTGACTTCTTTGGTGAGACCTGCCTGCGGAGGTTCCAACAGGTGATTTGTATGTGTGTGTGTGAGGTGAATGCTCTCCTAGTGTACCTGGTCAGCAAGGACCCTTTGAAGCTGGGTCTTATGGAAGAAGCTGGCCAGCATCATGGGAACAGAATGGTATGGGGTCAAATGGGGTAGGGAAGAAGACCACGGTTTCTTTGCGGGGGGGGGGGAACCTTGCCTGTTTTGCCTGTGGTGCTGTATGGAATGGGGGCAACTCCCTCCCCCATCTCAGGGAATGGGAGGCTTTGAGCTCCCCCAGAGTGTCCAGTAAGAGTCAGTGTCCAGTTGTCTTGTATAAATGGCAGGGCTGTGTTTGCCATCTTTGACAACAACAACAACAAGATGTTTGTACAGGTCTTAGACAACTGCCACCGTTTTTGGCTGGCATCCATGCATCTCCTGCAACTGCTACGTTCTAAACTTTAGAGGGGGCTCCTTAGAGCCAACCTACTGAAGCGCAGACCCTCAAGAAACTTTCCTGTGGGCTATTTACACTTGCAAGGCTGATCATCTTAAGATTTATAAGGAAATGATTTTATTTCTAAATTAACCAGCAGGCATACTGTGTAATGTAATTTAAAATTGATTTCATTTTTCAGCCTAACTGAAAAGTATTAAGGGTGTCAGATTGATTCATAGTATCTAATCAAAGGGAGAATATCCTATTGCAGATTGGTATCATTAACATTTGAATGTTTTCATGTGACAATAAATCCTCAGAGCTTGCGAAATTCTTTGATATTCCAATGGTAGCAATAATACTCCAGCGACTTCATTGTGATCGTTTTAATGTGTTTTCCCTTCCCAAGGCTTGTTTGAAAAGCAAATGATTGCCATTATGAACACTGCCAACAGAAAAGAAGAAGAAGAAGAAAGTTTTGAAGACGTTCCACTGTCTGGGTATTTATAAATTACTCTGTCTCTAGGAGATTAATCTGAAAGCTGCAGATTTGTTTAGTAGAATAACCTTAAGGTCACTTGCATGTTACAGTATTTTTATTTGTTTGCTTGCTGTGAATTAACTGTTTTTTGACTAGAATATTTTTCTCAGAAGATGTTCACCTAAAATATTATACTAATTTAACACTGCATAGCAATTGACAGTGTTCAGAGTGCTTCTTATACAATGCGTCAGCAATTCTTTGCAACAATAATGCTTCATCCTCTCGAGCTTCTGAAAGCAAGTTAAAACCTGGCTTTTTACATAAACCTCACCCCTTTGTAATATTCTTTTTCTAGTACGTTTATGCCAGCCCAAAGGATTTTTTGTTTTTATATGTTCATTTTTTTAAAAAAATGCTGTACTGTATATTTTTGTTATTTTCTGGAAGCTGTCCAGAGTGGTGGGTTGTCCACTAAATGGGCAGGGTATAAGTATACACAAACAAATAGACATTGTTATAAAGTACTAGTCCTCATCCTGTATTGTAGATTGGGAGAGGGCTCAGGAGTAGTGACTTGTCTAAGGAGGTGATAACACTGGGACCTAGATTGCAATCTGGACCACTCATACTGTTAGTCCATCTGTCCATCTGTCTGACTACCTAAAATATTTTACCCTGGCTTTTTTCTTTAAAAAGACCAAAGGCAGCTTATATCGTTGAAAGGCAATATTTAAAGCTAAGAGCAATGTGTATAAAGAGGCACCTTACATCATCAAAATACAATATTTGAAGTTAAAAAGAGGAATTATACAAATATTAAGAAGGAACAAACAAATACCACTTTGAGAAATGGTAAACACAAATTGCCCTAAAGACCCAGTCAGAGCAAGTAATGCATAACAATCCATCTGAAAATCACTCTCAGGTAGCCACTGAGGGAAAGCCTGCCTGAAGAGCAAGGTCTTTTTCCTGCTTGTGGAAGGACAGCAAAGATGGGGCCAGCCTGGCCTCCGGTGGGAGGGAGTTCCAGAGTCTGGGAGCAGCCACCGAGAAGGCCCTCTCCTGTTTCCCCCCCAAGCATGCCTGTGAGGGTGGTGGGACTGAGAGAAAGGCCTCCCTTGACGATCTTAACACCCGAGATCACATAACACATGAGGAAATGTGCTGCAGCCTGACCCCAATCCATCCCCAAGCGATGTCTCTGGAAACAGAAAGGTCACTTTAAAGGTGGTCACTCACATTAAAATGACCTGTCTGGTGTGATCAGGTCCACACACCTTCACAGTCATCTGATTCCACTCTTACATCTGCTCATGCAGATAATGGAAGAAGAAAGTTCTGAAAGCCTTCCCCCATCTGGGTGTTTATAAATTACTCAGTCTCTAGGAGATTAATCTGAAAGCTGCAGATTTGTTTAGTAGAAAAACCTTGTGGGCACCCTTGTTATTTTGTCTGAAACAGGTGGATGAGTTTTCACCAAATGTGGACAGGTGTCTTTGGGGTTCTGTGACTTAAAATATAGGCTGGTATGTGCCATACAGTAACACAAAAGTAGCTTTGAGAGCCCTTTGGAGCACTCCATTTATTTTTGTTACCTACGGAGTTATGTGGAAAATCACTTTACATGTTTTGAATTATGCTGTAATTTCCTGGGATTTGTACTATTTAAACAAGCTGAGTGAGTACCAAGATGAAGAGACAGAGTTCTTATTGTTAAGTGCCATCAAAATGTCCCCGATGTATGACAACCCTACAAATTGGTGACCTCCCAAAGATCTTATAGTCAGCAGCCCTGCTCAGCTCTTGTATACTCTAGCTTGTGCCTTCCTTTATGGAGCCAATCCATCTCATATTCGGTCTTCCTCTTTTCCTAGTGCCTTCAGCTCTTTCCAGCCTCATTATCTTTTCCAGGGAATCTGGGATTCTGGCCTTTTCATGATGGGCTCAAAGTATGACAGCTTCAGCTTCATCATTTTTGCCTCAGTGCAGACTTGATTTGATTTAGGGTCTAGTTGCTCATCTTTCTGATGGACCAAGGTATCTGCAAAGGTCTTCTACAGGTACCAATTTTTCCCTGCCAGTTTTCTTCACTGTCTAGCTTTCCCATCTGTTCACAGTAATTGGGAATACTATATTGTAGAGGATATTCATCTTGGTCTCTACGCTTGAGAGTTTTTTCAAGTTCCTTCATAGCTACCCTTTTGAGAGAGACAGAGAAAGACCAAAGCAAAAGAAAGAAGGGGACATACAGGGAAGAAGGGTAGTGGGGTGAGCTATTTTAACTCCGGTAAAGCCAGCTCCGTTGACCAGTGCCAAAGAAAACTTGTTAAGCTGCCATAAGACTCTTTGTCTTCCCTCACAATGGACTTGTTGTGAGTCACTTTGGGTCCCTTGTTGGGAGAAATGTGGTATATAAATAAAACTAATAAATAATTAAATAACACAGCTACCTTCCTGGAAATTCCATTTCAATGTGTTTTCTCTTTGGGCAAGCTTTTTATCACAACACTGCTAGTCTGTGCATCTGCTCAGAAGTAAGGCCATGTGTGTTCAGTCACGCAACACTTTATCTACGGTGACTCAGAGGTAAGCCTGACTGAGCCTCAAGAGGAAATAACAAAGTTACAGCCGTTCGAATGTAAACCTTAAAAGTGGGCTCTCACAAAATCCCTGGAGATTTTTCTCTGGTATTTGGCAGGAATACTCCTCTCTCCCAATTTCATGAACATCCATGAGAACAACAACAAAAATAGCCATTTAAATTTCCCCATGCAAATTGGTGAGAGTTGCGAAGGTTTGGATTACAGAATTATGATTTGGATTCAGAGCCATGTGGCCTCAAATCCAGATATCTGATATTGGTCCTGAACTGAATGAGGCAATCCTTGTGCAGCCCTCTTATTTACTACATTTTTTTATTGCTCTTCTGCCAGGGGGTTCAGAGAGCCCCACTGAACTCAAAACCCATTGCCTGAAGTGGTCACTTCACTTTGCCCAACACGGCATCCTCCTCTCTTTTTATTTTTCAAAACTCTCCTGAAAATTAGATTTGATGGAGCGATCGGTCACCCATTCATTATGGTCACTGAACAAGCCTCATGGCTTGGAGGGACTCGAGCCTTTGTATTCCTTGTTCAATACTCTACCTGCTACATTAAACGATGCCTTCTGGGATTTACAGTTTCAACCATCTTAATAAATAAGCCTCAGCAAGCCGGATTGGGTTCTGTTTTGGAGGCAACTGTGGAATAATTTATGCCCTTTGGAGTAAAACTTGGACCAGTTACATAATGATAACTAATGAGCTACTCGATCAAAATGTTAGTAATGGCTCCTCTGAGCTATCCCTTCTCTGTCTCTTAATTAAGGTTATTTAGAACTTTTGAAAGTGTGGATTAATTTTCAAAGTAGGTTGTCATGGAGTGTGTCTAATGAATGCACACATCTTGTTTGATCATGAAATGAAATATATTTTCATGCTGTAGAAGCAGACCTACTAAAACATATGGTATCTCATTTTAATGTCTTTTTAAAAAGAGCTTAGTAGTTTATGAAGGCTTAAGTATGAAAAGGCAGCCCATCATTGTCTTCTAAGCCCTCTTATTTGTCCAACACAAATACTTCTGTCTGAAGACTTGTGCTTTATCTGAAGCCTTTTCTTTGACCAATACAGAGACTTGAGTTTAAAACATAGTCAGAATTTATGTGCCAGTATATTGGAAATTGAGAAATGTGCAACCACTCTTATGGAAATGATTATTGACCACAGGGGGCAGTAGAGATCTATCAACCAAATCGGATTACAGTATCTCCTCATATATATATATGTATTATCTCTTTGTCCTGTCTACTCTGGTGCCACCTCAACAGCCTCGTATTGTATTTCAGTCTCAGCTTTCATCAACATATTCATGCAACAATGTTTTTGCTTTTCGTTTTTGTTTTTACTTTTATCTGGGGTGCTTTCACAAAGAGCTGCTGCTTTGAAAAATCTGAATGTATGTGTGTGTTTGTGTGTGTGATGTGCTGTCATGTTGAAATCGACTTATAGTGACCCTAATGGGATTTTCAAGGTCATTAAGATATTTAAGCACCGGTTTTACAGGTGCCACTCCTCACTGGGTGAATTTCTATGCCAAGTGGGGATTCAAGCAGAAGTCTCTGGAATCCTAGTCCATCATTTTGCCATTACACCTCCTGGTGTATCCACTCTAATATAACTTTATGTTCACCGAAGGCCACCTTTTAAAAAAATTATTCCGAATCCCAGCTTCCACGCAGGAAACTCAACTCATTTTCTTTTGTCACAAAGCTAACCTGTACGGCTTTAAAATCAGTCTTTCCTAGCACCCCGCTCTCTCTCGGGCGACTTCCAAGTATGGGATGGGTCAGCCAATTAGTGTGTTTAATATCCCAAACAGGGACTCAAGACAGCTCACAATAAAATTAACTAAAAAGGTATCGATAGGAATATGGCACAAAATGTAATATTAAAACACTCACAGATCAAAAATAACTTTAAAACTTATCAGTAAAGAAGAAGAAGAAGAACTATGTCCACCTGTTAAAAGCCTCTTCCTCAGTAATCTATCAATTTTGAAAACCCCATTTGAGCAGAAAAGCCTTTGTCCGCTGGCAGATGGGCACCAGGTTGGGGGCCACCTTCGCCTCCTATGGAAAGGAGCTCCCTAGCCTGGGCGCAGCTGATGGGAAAGCCCCCCTCTCTCCTGGATTCCTGCCTAATGTGCCTTTGAGGCTGATGAGATGAAGAGGAGGTAGAGATCTCAAAACCATGTCAAACCCATATGACAGAATACAAGTTTCCAGTGATACATATAACATCCACGATTTATTTATACTTACCTGTGGTATTATGTTTCCCCCCCCCCCCGCCCCATTCGAGCACACTTCAGAGTGCTTGAAGGAGTGGTCTTCTGCAATCAGCTGGACATGGAATCAGAACTGAACAGGATGCCACAGAAGTGGCAAGTCATGACTCTGATTTCATGGGAACGGTGAATCCACTATGGATTTTGGTCCAGATTTTGTTACAAGAGCTATCCATGGTGCTGAATGCCATTCTCCACATATACAGTATTTTGTATCTTCAGCATCTCCTTTAAAGTTCAGAGTAAAACCCAGGCCAGATTTGCAGCCCCCATGAAATCAAAAACAATCAACCTGCGTTGTGCTGACGATTCTTTCAGGGCTTTTAAAAGCAATGCTGATGGGGGAGGGAAGGGAAGGAGAGATGAAAAGAAAAGGCTTCAAAAAGGCTGGTTAGAGGAAGAACTTCAAAGGCATATCTTACTTGTGAGTGAGAGGGGATGAGATCCATTTACCTCATTACGTAGAAGAAAGATTTTTTAAAAATTATTTTTAAAATGTCCCATGCGGGGGAAGCAGAGTGGGGTTTATTCACACACTGGATTTCAGTTTCTCCCCACCTTCTGGAAAGCTGTTGTCACCACACTTTTTTTGTGAAGAGCTCCGAATTGCTACAACATCTCTCTTCAAGCAATCTATAAACACCTTTCAATAAACCCAGAAATAAATAGCCAGGGAGAGGCCTAAACAGCCTCAGTACCTGGAAACAGAAAGTATAAATTTACTTCCTCTCCTTGCCACAGCCCTGACCATACTGGTCAGTCTTTGCAACTGCTATTTGCATTTCAAGGGGAGGTTCTGTTGGTGCTAATTTTGATAGGTCTTTTTTTTGGGAAGGGGGTGTGGACATTGACAGGGAAAGAGTTAATCTTTGTCTCTCTCCCCCCCCAAAAGCTGATTCACTCCTCTATTTACATAACAAAACATGTCTTAAATACATTTCCAATGGGGATGAGCAACTTGAGCTGCTCCCTGATGAAAATAATGCTTGTCCAGTGATTTCAAAATAAAACATTTTTCATCTCTCTCACTCTCTCACTCTCTCTCTCTCTCTCTCACTCACTCACTCACACACACACACACACACACACACACACACAAGCACAAACATACACTCTCTCTATTGAATCTCAAGTACATCTGTCTTCCCCATCCCCTGTTTTTTATCCCATGGACTGCTTTGAACACTGGGTGGACCTTTAAAAATAAAACTTCACACACTGCATTTTTACTTCAGGACCCCCCCAATGAGTGGCAAACTGAGGGCTGTGATCCAGAGGTGTCCCAAAACATTTGGCTGCCTGAGCCACAGTGGCAAATTGCACTCCCTGCGTGCACCCCAAATCAAGATACTGTACATTGCATTCCACTCCAGTCCTTAGCCTTTCCACGGCAATAAAATACGGCAGTACTAGCTGAAGTAACTAACAGTTTTCCTGCCTCTTTCCTGACATCTGAGCTGAGGCAATCACTTCACTTTGTTTAATGGCAGGGCTGGCCCCACTTGTTATACAATAGAGACTGTCACTGGTGAGCATGAATTCTTTTCAGCTTTCAGACTATAAAGAGGATTTTGTACAGAAAAAGGGATTCTACTGACAAGAAACTTACTAAATCCCACATGGGAGAAAATGCATTTACTGTAAATGGGTTGCTCATTGCTTCATGCCAGTTGTTAATCTAAAACTGCCAGAGAAGCGCCGGGATTGCCATAAGGTCCGCATAACAGATTTGCTCATAATCTATGCATATTACATTTTCTTTTATATTAATCACAAACTTGTCTGTTTCCTTATGAATTAAAAGGTGGAAATTTCCATCTATTTAATTCTTAGGGCACATGCTTAGTAAAAAAAATTATTTAAGAACAATGCATGTCTTTTTGTAAAAAAAAATGCATTTGATTTGTTCTTCTAATGATAAAACCTACTGAAATATTTACAGTTTTTTTAAAAAAATATATCCACAGAAAAAGTTTTTAAACAAGTCAGATATTACAAATGAAAAAAAAATTAAAAAATCATATTGTTCCTATTAGCAAAGAGCTTCTGAGCCATTGGGGACTGTGTTATTTCAATTTGCCTGTCCGTAAACACATTAGCCATTGTCATCCTCCATTGTAATTTGCATTGTCTGAAAAAAATCTTGCTCACCATCAGATGGCAGTCCTGATCCATTCTCCTCCATGGGGATTTTGATCATGGGAGGTAGTTTGCATGTAGTGATCTATAAATATTTGCTGCATTAGAGGACATTGCTGGGTATGGAGATCTGAAATGTATCCTACGACAGTGATGCCAAATGAGTTAAGCACACTATACTGTACAGCTATGAGTATGTCTAATGGCCATGTCATTTTACCTGTAGTTCTGTTCTTCATCATATTACTGGGAAACATGGAAAATTCTTCTCCATTGGAAGGTTTTAAAAAGAGTCTGGATGACCATCGGATTCTGTAGCAGCAGCCAGTTTCCTGAACTGGGGATGGTAGAGTGAATTAAGTATTTTTTTTGGTCAGTAATGGCCCATGTCTTGCTGTCTGAGGTGGGAGGGTATGTTCCCCAACTTTTTTTGACAGCCAGTAGCAGTGGTGAGAGGTACTGAAGCCTCACAGTGCTCCACTCTGAGGCAGTAGGAGTTTCTACAACACTTGTTTCTCCAGGGGCCTTTACTCCAACACAAGGCCTCAGCACCCACCCTGACAGGCTGTTGTTTTAGATCAATGTGACTGGAACTGTGGCGCCTTTCCTGTACTGATCAAGATTTAGGGTGCAAATGACATTGTGATACACTCCTCCAGTGGCTCTGGGTTTAGCACAATGCGAATCGATCCAAAATTTCCTGATTACATAACGCTATTGTAAGAGAGGAGGAATCATTTCTTTTTGAAAAACTTGTCATGAGGTTGTTTGTTTTAAATTGCTCTACTTTGTGCAGTTTTTGAACCATTTTTGGTGGTGTGAAAAGCCATGTCATTGTATTCTGTGTGCAGGGGCATTCCCTGTGTCTTGGTACCGTGCTGTGTATTGTTTCGGATGGTGTGAGATTTCCCCATTAGGAAATCATGCCTGCTGTCCAAATTGTTTTCCCTTATTTATTTATTTTTAAAATAAACTGTTCGTCTTTAGAGCTGCATCACATAGGTACTGGAATCTTGCTGTCTGCAGCATTAATACAGTGCTATGTCACTTAGAATAAAAAAAAAGAAAAAAATTAGCTCAGACAAGATGGTTAGGGGCAAGGACAGAACATAGGTGGAGTCAGGACAGACTCGGGGTGGATCAAAGTGCCAACCCTGGGTCTATTTAAGGGTATTTAAGGGGTGATATAATCCTCTGCACTGAACCAATTCTGTTCAGTTGAGGTTGCCCCATGATGATGGGGACAGTGACCCAAAGAGCAGCTGACATGAACTGATACAATAATACCCTGACACAACTCTTAGATTATTTGGGCAATGTGGCCACATCCTTACTCACTGCAAAATTCCATGCTGTATAGTTAGCTTTCCTTTGATGTAATGCAGATTGAGTTTCCATGCTGGTAACACTTCCACTCCATTATTCCACCTTCCGTCCCCATTCTCTGCTCTGTCTCCACCACTTTTCTATTTCCCTTCCTTGGTGTTGACCAGTTTGGTTGTGGAAGTTTTCATCTTATGACAAAGAAGGTGCTGCTTTCTTCCTAACATGGAGAATATTCTGCAGAGCTTGATCCATTAGGTCTTTTTACAATTTGATGGATGGATGGATGGATGGATGGATGGATGGATGGATGGATGGATGGATGGATGGATGGATGGATGGGATGGATGGATGGATGAAGCCCAAGATGAGAGGCAATTCTCCTGGAGAGAATCCTCCATTCCCATCTGCATTCCGACGCCACCCCAGCGCTGGCTCTTTGCTGAGGTGAACACTCCCAGAGCCGATATCGCCGCTGATGTCGAGGGGAGTTCTATTTCTACATGCCCTGCTAAGACCCCCTGCTCCTTAGGGAGGAAAGGACAGATAGGAGGAACAAATTTGGAAAAACTGGAGCTGCAATTAAAAACAAAACAAAACCCAGTGCCCTAGTAAGAGAAAATGCCTCAGAAATGAAAGAGATGCAGGAGGGATGATTTTGAGCGTCCAGTAACATCGTGTGTGCCATCAACTGATATGAATCAATGAGCAACTGAACCCCACTCTTAAACAAGAGCAAATTGAATTTGTGGATGACCTCTTAGTCTAAGGAATGACCTCTGGGAGTCCCGGTCGGCTCCTTGTTCTTGGCAACAAACAAAATAAATGATAATTGAGAAGAAGCTGTTGGACTAAGGGAAGTTTTTTTCCAAGCAATTCCAAGCTTGATATCACCAGAAGCCTCTTTTGTCCATAACATCTATTTGGACACCCTAAGACGAGAGGGCGACCACTTCCACTCATCTCATTTGCTCCACTGCACTGATCTTCACAAAACAGTAAACGTAGGAGCAGAACGTACTGTAGTTTCTTTCAAGACATAACTAGTTATAGTTACTATTTGGGCCCCCAATTTAGTTGCCGTTAGAGTTAACCCAACCCTTCATTCTCATTACTGAAAAATGACTAAAACAGTTTAAAAAAAAAATCAGAATACTACAGACCACTGGCTTGTAGTTCTAAGCTTGCCTAAGTAGTGAGGAAACACCCCTGTAACTATTAAAGTAACTAAAACCATTTCAGTTATGCTGCAAGATGAGCATAATAATTTTGCAGTTGTAATATAGCTTGGTTATGCCTTGATTGTTGCAAATTAAGAACAAAGGAATACATTATTTTAACAATTTATTTCTGAGCTCCCACTCTGGTTGAATCAATGGAACATATAGAGGAGCTGAATCACCAAACTCCAGTGGTTCAATGGGCCTACTCTAGATACAACCTACTACACTAAGCAACAACATTTTTACTAGGAAGTGTGCATTTAATTAGCTATACCGAGAGCAAAGCTTGGGGGGAGGATTCGTTTTTTGCTTTCCATTCCCAGAATTCCCTAGTCGGCACAGCTATTAGGCCTGGTTGGTAAGGGAATCTGGGAACTGCAATTAAAAAAAAAGTAACTTCCCAGGCTCTGGTGCAGTTAGATCTATTTAAACCAAATGGGACTAAATAAAGTGTGGCTCCCACATTATGCTAGTTCTTGAAGATGGCCCTGGTTTATCAATCTGGGTTAGTCAACTTCATTTGTTCTGTTGTCTTAAGGTGTCTGCCCTGCCGCAAGGTGGCTTTAGATCTCCACAAGATGCATCTAATTCTCAAGAAATTAATGTGAGACCTTGCTTTAATTAAATGCTGATCAATACTGCTCATTATGTCATCCACAGGTCCCAGATCACGTTCCGTTGTGCCCTGTATTTGGAAACAATAAGTGAGGAATTGAATTGCTAAGGAGAAATTGTTCACATATGCCACATTTCTCTTTTCTGTCTTCATTAAGTGGGAAATAGGCATGCTGTGGGGACGTAGACGGCAAAAACAGAGTCCTTAAAAACAGCCACGGTGTGACACAAACCCTTTCAGCAGTTTTGTGTGAGGTACTTTTCAGTCATTTGAGCAGAAGCGGAGGTTGCTGGCTCTTCATTCAGAAAGCACACCTTCCTGCCTACAAAGCCACCACTAAGAAAGGAAATAGTCACTGCGAATGCTCCTCTGCTCATGTTGCCCACACTTGTCTTCTCCCGCTGTAGCTTTCCTTCACCCTGAATGGAGGGAAGTGTGTCAACCACGGTCAAGCAGGTCATAACTTGTAAGCTCAGGGGTGGGGGTTGAAGGCCACATATTTCCTCTCCATGGGCTACAAAGTGCCCTCATATGGTCCTTTGAGCTGTTAATGGAAAAATAATCAGAAAGTGACAGGATGGGCATTTCTGGTTTTGTTTTAACAGGTTTTCTTTTTTTTGGGGGGGGATACTGCACTGGCCCTCAAATAGGCATGCTGCTCCTAGAGGCCTCCCGGGGCTCAAAATGGCAATCCTGGGGCAATGCCCTAAATAGCTCTTTTCTTATCTTGGGGAACTGAAAGGATGCAATGAAGTACATTTCCCCAGAGAACAAAATGTCCTTCCTGATCTCTCTCGGCTCTAATCAAGAGTTCTGGGCAAACCCACAAATTCCCAAAACTGAGCTAGAGCGACCGGTACCACTGCAGTGTGTGTCATGGACTTATATGTTGTAGCTACATTTTGAGAAATGTAGCTCTTATTACTTATTATCTGACTTTTTAAACAGCATTAGAATGTCACAAGTAACTTGTCAGTTGCAACATGCTATTTCCAAGTTTGGATTCCGAGCTAGGGGCTTGGAAGGAACAGCCGTGGACTGCTGCTACCCTCAAGCTTCTGTTGCCTGGAGCAGTTGCCCCACTTTGCCTAATGACAGGTCCGGCCGTGTGGCTCAATGATAGAAACGCTCAACCAGTGTATACGTTACCTACCTGTTTAGGCACTCCTAAGTGGTCAAGTGTCACACCAGAATCCCTGATATGAAAGAACAAATCAGCTCCAAAATGCCCGACTCTTTTCAAGCCTCGTTCACGATGAAAGATTCACACACCAAAGGGGCAAAGAGAAAGGGCTGGGACCTGATTAAGGTACAGTAATTAGTTATCTGACAGGACGAAAAACGGCTTTGGCTTGAACCAGCACCTATAATTGTTTTAATCCTTATTGTAGGGGAAAAAGCATAAAGTCGGTCTGGAAAGTGTAAACTTCTTTGGCTTTGATAGTGTTGTGATTTGTGAAGAAGAGGACTACTACGCCATCAAGGAACCTCTTACATTTATCTTTGGTATAACTGCATTACATCTTTATGTCACCCTGCCATATGGGGTCTCTTGGTGTTCTCATCTCAGGCTCCAATGAATGCTAACTCAAGCAAGTGCTGTATTTTCAGGCCTACACAATTTTCTTGGTACATGTAATGGTTTCTACTGCGGGGCCCTTGGCTTGCAAATGAATAAAAATGCCCAGTCACTTAGCATCAAGGGCACGAGACGCCTCTGACAAAGTAACCTTGATTGGCTAGCCGAAGTCTTAAAAGCATGTCACAGAGCAGTCCTTTCAAAAAAGAAAAAAAATGAAACAGAAGCTTCTCTCAGTCACCAATTGAAATGCCTTAGGAAGCTGACAAGGCAGAAGAAGCTCCCGGGGAATAAAAATCATTAACTGTCTCTCTAATGACATCTTTTCCTTGGGACAACTTGGAGGGATAGCGAAAGGAAGAATGCCATATCATGCGGTGTGCTGGGGCAGCTTTGGTAAAAAGAGGGTGAGATTTACTTACTTTTTAGTGAGAATTCCCTCACCAAAATAAAAAAGCAGACACAGTACTTTATAATAATTCTCTGAAAAGTTACAATTCTGAAGAGTGATTTTTGAATCGAACCAGGTATGAGTGGTCCATGTGCCTGTTCTTACCAGCGGGCATTTAAACCAGTCCTTTCTCTATGACACAGTGCTGCCTGGAGAGTCTTTTTCCTAGGTGAAGCATCCAGCTTGACTTGGTACTTAGGAGCAAGAGCTATAGCTTTTGTTTGAAATATGGCTAAATAGGCAGACTGCCTGAAGTTCATTTATATTTTAACAGGCAGTTTGAATATTTATTTATCTACCATTTAATATGAATGAATGGAAGATGATAAATCTCAGAATTCTTGGGCCATAGTGAAAGGAAGCAAAAATATAACAAGCGTGTCATCACAGTGCACTCTTGACGACAGTGGTGTCTCACTTAACGATTACCTCATTAAACGATGAATCCGTTTGACGGTGAGGTTTTTGTGATCACTTTTGCAATCGCAAAATGATGTTTCAATGGCCAAAAATTGCTTTACGACAATTGGTTCCCTGCTTCGGGAACTGATTCTTCACATTATGATGATCTGAAAACAGCTGATTGCCGGTTTTCAAAACGGCCGCCCGCTGTGTTTTAGGAGGCATTTTTCGCTTTACAGGCACCAGAAAATGGCCGCCCTATGGAGGATCTTTGCTGGATGATTAGGTATTTAGACCATTGGAACGCATTGAACTGGTTTTCAATGCATTTCAATGGGTTTTTTTATTGACGAGGATTTCGTTCTACAGCGATTTTGCTTGAACGGATTATCCTCGTCAAGCGAGGCACAACTGTACTTGCCTGTTATCCTCAACACAAAAGCCATACTGAAGCAGATGAAAGACCAGTTGCCCAATGGAAGATTAGGTTCTCACATTGGCCAGCTAGTTGCTGCTGAAAGCTTATGAGCAGGAAATGAGTACAACTGGAGAACTGCTCCCTCAAGTGGTGAAAAATGTCTTTTTCAGCACATGGTTTTCCTTACCTCCCTGTCATGCATTTAGTGTGTTTGTGCGAGCACTCTTTGACAAATGAGTATCGGATTAATTTGCAAGTCTAATTCCTGAAGCATAGGTAATTGAGGAAATACTATAGTTGGATGAGAAACAGGTTATTCTGAGGGAATACATATTCTATTTAACATATATTTTGATCCTTTCTTTGATGGCTTTAAGTAGTAATGAGGAATCTAAATGAAGTTTTCTTTTTATTCCCCCAAACATCATGGAATGCTATTTTCTTTTTTGAGTAATAGGCTAGCAGGAATAACCGAAAGTATGTGTTACTCTGTAGCTTATAGGTAATGTATTAACAGGTTTCGTTATTGTTAAATAGTAATTCCAATGTCTGTTCCCCAGAAGCAAGCTATTGGTTCCTTTAATGAAGGTTAGGTTCATCAGGAGTTAAAGTTAAATAAAAAAGGCTTTCAGTGTTCCTACCCATTTATGACTCCACCTGAAATGTACAACTGTCCTTGGGACTAGCCATCAAGTGCCCTTTTTGATAGTGAAACGGAGCATGGACAGAGATGCAGGCGTGTATCTCCACAGTCCACTTTTGGTTATAGCTGATTCCTCTCCTAGTTGCCTTCAATAGTTGATAGTTGTAGCACAAGGAGTGATTCCTCATCTGCAGCTGCCTCCCATGCTGGCAATCCTGGAGATACCTGTTGATGTTCAGTCTTGTAGTTTGTAAAGACAGAGGGCCCACATCAAACACACACACACACGCATGCTATGAAATATCAAAATGTTATTTTGTGCAGCTGGATGTCATGGCCAGTTAATTTTTGGTAAGTGGCATAGCGCTTAAGTGATGCGGCACAATAGTAGGAAAGTAGATTTCTAAAATAATAAAAACCAAAAACCCTAGACCGATCTGGGATGGATTGGTCCCTTTAGGGACAGGTTGGATTGCTCTAACAAGAATGTAGTGTAATCAACATTTTTAGAGTGATCCCAACCATTCCAGCAGGGGAGTACAGAGAGGGATAAACTTCTGTGTAGCTGACCTCTGATTTTCACCTCTCTCTGTGGACTCCTTGAGGACATTTTACTGAGAGTGTTGTGGTGCAGTGGTTAAACTGCAGTTCTGCAGTCCAGACTCTGCTCATGACCTGAGTTTGATCCTGATGGAGGTAGCCAGTTCAAGGTTGACTCAGCCTTCCATCTTTCTTAGGTCAGTAAATTGAATATACAGCTCACAGACGGTTGGCAGGCAATGTGTAGCTTGCAAAAAAGTGCTTCAAGTGCTATGGAGTATATAAGCAACACACTTTGCCTTGAGATCAGGAACAGATATTAGATGTAGCCTGCAATTAGATCTGAATCTTCACTGAATCCGTGAGATCCCATATGGTGTAATGGATGGACAGTTGGACTAGGATTTTGGAGAACTGGGTTCAAATCCCACTCAGCCATGAAACACATAAGAGGTGGGTGGGAAGTGGTAAAATTACTGTTTGAACATTTCACCCGCCTGGAAAACTTTGACAGTGTTGCCAGAAGTTTAAAGTGATGGCAAATAAGAGCAACAATAAACAGTGGAGATGTTCTGGATAGAACTATGGCTGCTGCAGAAACAATTATGGAGGAATGACTCAAGATTGCCGTCACTAACATGAAGCAAAACCACCTTGGCCGTCTTTATCATCAACTTTCTTCTGAGACTGACAACCCTGCAGTTATGCAATCAAAAACCAGAAGCTATTACCCAGCTTTGGGTTTCCTATTGTTCTCATGCAGGTGAAAAACTAGCATTCTAGCTTGTGTAGTAACATAGGACAGAACTCTTTGTTTTGGAAACATGTGCTTTTTGACCCACAAAAATTGTAGCTTTTCATTTTTATTCCTTCTAGATGGAAAATAGGATTATAAAATCCACATCTTACCAATTGGGAAGTGGAAAAATAAGTTGTTGGAGAGAACCTTGTGGGTTTATGTAACTTGCCACAGCTAATTGTGGCTAATTGGCAAGAGGTTCTGTGATGGGGTCTCAGTTCTATGCTTGACCACATGCCTGATTACGAAACCAAGACGTGCCCTGACACTTCATCTGTTAGCTACAATGAGCTGCACCAGGTGACACAAACCATAGGCAGACACCAGTAGGATTCAGGCTATAGTCTTTTACTGTGATGCATTCCCAAGCACAGTGATCAGATTGCTTATTCTTGAAGGTGTGCACAGGTTCTGTGGCAAGAGGCACTTTCTCACCCTAAGGCTGCTGTTACAGCCTGTGCTAATCTGAAAAAGTCTGGTGATATTTATCTCCCCTTTGCTAACATGCTGTATGCATTCACACAGGGGATTGTAGATGGGGCTGCCCTTAAAGACAGTTTGGGAGCTTCCAACGTACAGCAGCTATTATGCTAACCAAGAAGACTCAAATGGAACATTTCATATCAGTTGCATTAGTTACAGGTTAGCTCATCCTTAAATTTTAAATTCCTAAGCACCTTAAATGGGACTGCCGCTGTGTTGCTGCCTTTGGATAAACTGGCTGAATTGTAAGGTCATCCTTAGAGGGTCAGCTTGTTCTTCTCCAAGACAACGCTTCCAAAGGGAGACGGATGCCAGCTGGGGATAGAGCCTTCTTAATTGTGGGGTGCTCTTCAAAGCTTCACTGCACAATTTTGTTCAGTGGAAATTGACTGGAAATTTCTGTGTATAATCATGGATCGGTTTTTATGCTCGCCAGTTTCCTGTGGCATACATAAGGGGACAGTTTTCTCATTTTGCCCAGCTGCAGGACTGATGGCACAACCTGGGCATGTTGGAGCATCCAGTAGACCGTTGGTAAGATTATCCACACCCCTTGCATGATTTCTGGTCTACGCGTTGCTTTCCTGACAGGATTGTGGCTCTTGAGGACCCCCTGTTCCCGCAGCTTCACTCGGAGCTTGGAAACATGCTTTTCTTGAGCCACACATTCCCCAAAACCCTATTCTATTTATACTTTTTCTGCTTTTAAACTGTAGCTGTTGTGAAAGTCTCTGGGCTAAAAGAGCAGGATAGAAATGCTTGCCTTAGTAAATACTACTCACCTAGGTGTACCTCGTTTGGCAGAGACATCCTGCCTCCTCTCTCAAATACACCAACCTTGGGCAAGAGTTGCCTTTTGTTCTAGGAACAGCTGCTGAAGAACGATCAATGACTCCCTCTATTCATATCTATTCATATCTCTTAGAACACATCCCACTAAGTGGGGGCTTTTGCCAGAGCTTGAAAGGAATGCACAAATAATGGTGTAGCCAGCAACAATGCTGCTTGTTTAAACCACCCCTCCTCACTAATGTTAATCTTTCAAAGTAACAACCCAAGCACCGGCTTTTGCTGTGTATCTACCTTTGTTGTCGCATCCCTCTTGAAATGCAGAAATCCCATTATAGTGTTTTTAACCATGGGTGAAATGGAGACTTCTTCTTCTTCTTTTCCTCCATAAGGACCAGAGAGAGAAGAATAGACACACTTCAGCAGTTTTGCTCTTGACGTAAGATATCACTTTGGCGGCTTCAGTGAAGATGTTGGGTTAGGTTTGGGGAGGAATTACTGGAACCCTGACAGACAGCCTTATCCAAATACAAAAGCTCTCAAGGTTACACTACACAGAACAAGTGTTTTCCTCAGTAGGTTTATTGACGTGATATCCCTGGTTTTCTGTTAGTTGACAAGTGCTAGATAAAACATTGTACTTTGGATTTTGGCTCCGGTTTCAAAATGGTTGCTATGGCAGATTACGAGGTATCCTGCAGATTTTGTAAAAGGTTTTGTTGTATTGAATTATTCTTTGACCTTTTCTCTGAGGAAGCCAAGGTGGCACCATTGCTTCTCTCCCATTTAATCCCCAAACTGACCCTATCAGTTCAGCTGGCCTAAGTTCACCTAATCAGTTTCATGGCCAAATACTGTATTTTTTTTTTGTTAAAACGTTGGACCAATATTGGTCTTGCTAGCCCCAGTTCCACTATTTATCTTCACAAACTGTGGCAAAATCTTTTCTCCTTTCCAACACTTTTATCAAACTCAAGAATTCATCCAGGAATTGTTGACTAGTAGTTTTTGGAGAGCCTTGCTTCCTGAGCAGAAAGAAAATTTCCAGCTTGCACTGGGGCAAGAAGCTTGGAGAGAGGTAGGCCTAGCTCAGCCTTCAAGTTGAGGCCTTTCTCCCAGGTGAGCCTTATTAAGGTGTCTGTCTCTTAGGCTGAGGAGGGATGTGGAGGGATGTGGTTAAACCGCAGAAGCCTCTGTGCTGTAAGGTCTGTAGATCTTCAACTGTAAGATTGAATCCACGCAATGGAGTGAGTGCCCGTCGCTCGTCCCAGCTCCCGCCAACCTAGCGGTTCAAAAGCATGCAAATGCAAGTAGATCAATAGGGACCACTTCGGTGGGAAGGTAACAGCGTTCCGTGTCTAAGTCGCACTGGCCATGTCACCACGGAAGATTGTCTTCGGACAAAATGCTGGCTCTATGGCTTGGAAACGGGGATGAGCACCGCCTCCTAGAGTCGAACACGACTGGACAAAAATTGTCAAGGGGAACCTTTACCTTTACCTCTTAGGCCGAACAGTCTATTATGCAGAATTCCAGCTCCAGAATGGAGAATTATGGTATATGTAGTAAAAACAAAGAAAAGAAAAATCCCATCATTATAAGGGAAATGGAAGAAATTCTCCACAAAAGAAACAGAACAATTTGGGACTCTAGACCTTAATGGAGTTCTGCACTGGGAAAAGTTCATTTGATGATGTTCTTATTTATATTTTATTTTTAAAATTATTACATATGTTTGTATTCTGTTTTTGAAGGTAAAGCTAACTGTTAAACAGCTTACAAAGAAGCTTTAAATAATATAATCTTGTGAAAGCAATAGAAACACCGTATAGAAATTCTGCTGAATAATTGTGCCTGTTCACTCAGAGTGAAGAGATGGCCTCCGATACGACAGTGTTCTTTATTCTTCTTGTCATGTGGGCTGTTAAATGCATAGCACTTCAGTGCCTAAAAGAAGGTGGCAATCTTCATTTAGTCCAACTGTTGCTTTTATTTTGGGACGAATGAACTCAGAAGTTAATGCCATGTTTTCCTTTAGGGTACATAATGGACAGTGTTCAGGAGGAAGGGCATACAGTGGACCCTTGACTTACAGGCGGCTTGACTTACAGACTTTTTGAGTTACAGACTTCTCTGGCTGCAAAATTTAGGTTTGACTTGCAGACTGAGATTTGACTTACAGACCAGAAAAAAACCAAAATGGAACAAAAACGGCCTGTTATGGGATTAATCGGTTTTCATTGCACTGTAGGTCAATGGAGACTTGACTTACAGACTTTTTGACTTGAGAACCGCCTTCCAATACGGATTAAGTTCTCAAGTCAAGACCCCACTGTATTTTACACCATAAACCTCATTTGTAGAAGGAAAGCTCTATGTGCAAGTAACTAGAAGTTGCTATGCAGTTATTCTGTCCTTTTTTGGAATGCGATGGTGTGATCAAAGCTTCACGGTGCCTATTTCATTCTAAGGCTGTAACAGGTATCCGTAAATGGAAGTGAAAGGGAGCCAATGGCCAATCCAGACCAAACAGTGAGTAGTCAGAAGGAGTTTCAAAGAACATGCAAGAATCAGGGCCGAGACAGTTGTAGTCAAGCCTTATAGCAGATATATAAAGATCCAACAAGGCCAAGAAGGAGCAGACAGAAGTAGGTCTGTGATAATAGGGGTACGATAGTCCAGATCAACAGACCAGGTCGACACAATGCAAGGAAGGCTAGAACAGAATGGGATTACAAATGTAGCTTCCAGCTGCGTGGGATGGCTGGGACTCACGGTGTTTCTTCAACAGGGCATGGGATCCCTCCCTTCATCATTTGACTCTAGTTGCATATGGATGGCAGGTTTCTCACCTTGAGAGTGTTTGTCTGAGATGTTGCCATTTGCTAGGGTCAGGAAATTGTTCTTTCGTCAAGAGATGATCTTAAAAGATCAAGATATAATGTTAATACATATGAGCATCCTCAAATAAGAAATCCACTATTCTTATATTATAATTTATATTGTTCTGCTATGCTATTTTGAATGGATGGTCAATAAATTTTTTTTTAAAAAAATATTATCGTATTTATTTTTCCAATTTTCTGCTATGGTTTGAAACAATGACTTCTGTCTACATCAGGGGTGTCCAACCTTTCACCTTCCCTGGGCCATATTAGAAGATGAAAATTTGGTTTGGGCCGCACATACATTTGGTTTGGGCCGCATGGGGGGGCAGCCCTAGCCATCCTCCGCAGCTCCGCTCCAAGCGCGCTTACTGGCAGCTGCGATCTCAGACAGCAGAGACTGCCAGCTTCAACTCCGGTGGCTTTATGGGGCTGGGAGGGGGTCCACCTATTGACGGGGATGGCACAATGCAGTCACACAGCCCCCCTGTCCCCTCCCCTCCCACTCCTTCCTTCCCTCTTCCCCCCTACCGTTGTGACGTGCCCCAGCCGCATTCTGGCCGCAAGCGCCAGCAGTGTAACTTGAAATTTTGGAATTTCTTTAAAAATAAAAAATTGCACTGGGCCGCATTATGAGCCAACCTGGGCCGCATGCGGCCCTCGGGCCGCAGGTTGGACAAGCCTGGTCTACATCTTACTTTATTTTATACACAAATAGCAAAAGCTTTCTTAGTGAGGGGGCCCTTAGGTAGCCAAAATGTTATTCGTACCTGAAACTGGGGCTGCCCTTGGCTGTGGGAAAATTCCAAAGTATACACATGTACCACCTGGGGAAAAAAATCTTTCACTAAAAATTAAACTTAAGGGCAATTTAAGTCCCTACCCCCTCCAAAATGTGAATGGGAACCAAACAGCCCATTAGCGAGCACAGCTGGCTCTGAGAAGCGGGACTGAGGGAACGCCAGGGAAAAGGCACGGAGTCTCCTGTAAGTGAGCGTGGCAAGCTAACTATTCACATATTCACACATCTTGAACCCAGTGTGGGACCGTCCCCTCCCCCAGGCCAATAGCAGTCTGGGGTGGGATTGGGGAGGAGTGTCACTGGAAATGAGTGACAGACACTAGCACCTTTTCTTCTAGTGCATGGCTGTCCCAATGGAAGCCTTCTTCGGACAAATGAAGGCTGGCTCCCCTCACAGGAGGCCCAGTGGGGAATTGAACCCCCAACCTCTGGTTCTGCAGCTAGGTACCTAACTGACTGAGCTTTCAAAGCAGCTTTATCTCTCTACTTATGGCACAAAGCTTCTGATTTAAGCACTACTCTCTGGGTTTAAAGAGATTTTTAACAAATTGATTCTGGTTGGATTACGTAAAGTTGCCTACTGGGAAATATTGCAGAAGGCTACAGCTATTTATAGAGAGGCTGTCCTCACTCACTGCCTTGACTTATTTCCCCATACAACAGTTTGATCGCAAGTAGAATGCTGCTCTTGTTAAGTCCATGCTTGATTTTATGCAGCATGTGCCTTTTTAAAAAATGTGTTTACATAGCAATCTAGAAATCTATTTTAATGGAAATTTCAGAGAGCTTGAAGGGACGATATCATGATAAAAATAGGATACTTTGCAATAAAAAGCCCGTGTCAGCAAAATATAAGATGACTGAAGTTGCAAACATTCAGCAAGATAACTTTTCAAATGACCATAACTTTTGCTCCTCAACCTACAGTTACTGTAACTTATGTGTGGTATCGTTTCATCAGTGAGGTGAGCATCTGTCTCTGTAATTTTCTGTAACTTTTTCATCAGTGAGGTTAATATCTGTTGGAGGAATATTGCGTGTGTGAGTTTTCCACCCCAGAATCTTTTTGATATCCTCACCCTGATCCTATCTGATACGACGTGTTGTGACAACTTGCTTTCTAAAGCTACTTCAGCAGAATGGTCAGTAGCATTTCATCGAAAAAGAGGACATGCATCACTAAAAAAGAGAAAAGGACGTTGAGGATTCACATAAAATTCCAGATGTTAATAGTAACAGTAACACTAACAGTAATGTGCCAATTCTGATTTATGATGACCCTTCTCAGGATTTTCTAGATATAGTGCTCCGTTTAGTTTATAGTATAGCTTACCATTCCATTTTTCTGGGAGCACCTTGGGACATATCCAGCCACTATGCGGACCTCATGCTGGCTAGAGACTTATGGAAATGACTGTTTCCAAGTGCTGATAATACATATGATTTGCTTAATTATAATGCTGTTAGGGACTGTTTCCCCTGCCCCAGATCAGAAGTACATTGTTTTCAGTGAGTCTTGCTCCTTGACAGGTGCGCAGAAGATGGCAATACTGAGGGCTCTTTCCGATACAATGTGCCAGTGTGCTGGATTCTGTGCTATTGGTTTGGGTACATTTCCTACAATCCTGATGAGCTGACATCCTCAGTGGCTTTCAGTGACTCTCCCCAGCCCATCTTTCCATGTTTTTGGTCACTTATGAGGGCATGTTTTGGAGCTTAGCACCACAGTACTTTAAATGGGAAGCAAATTTTCATGTTAGGGTCTCCCACATGGAAGCTTTTAATTAACTTACTTTTAAAAAAAAGTCTCCAGAAGGAGAAGCATCTTTCAAAGATCTGGCTTTTCACGTTAAACTCTGGGCTCCTAATCTCACTCTCCTTCATCAAGAACGGAACACCTTTGCTGTGTCTGGAAGAGCCCTAAAGCTGCAGAATGTCATGCCATGCTCTGTTTTCTTCCTATCACAGCAGACGTTTGGCAGTATTTCCAATCCAGGTTGATCCTTTCCTGCTGTGGACTTCTAACAATCTATTCTGGAGTGATGGCATTTATTTTGAGAGATTTAGAAACGGAGTATATTTAATTCATGGCAGAATACTGTTGGTTCCCTAAGGACTGAGAAATGTTTGTTTCTCTCTAATACATTATGGTATTCCTCTGGTTTTCCAGATCTTTCAGAGTTACATGTTTGACATATGAAGCTTAAGTTGGTCTTACCTCCCAGTGATTAATTTTTTAAAAAAAATGCAAGAAAAGGTCATTTAAAAGGCAGGCTAAATGCAGACTGAAGTAAGCTTGTGTTAGATTAAACAGTGCTTTCCTCTCCGGAGAGCTTTGCTTCTAGTGACATGTTAGCTGTGTTGCATAGTTCAGCTCTGAGTTGCACCTGGCAGCCACTTCATTATGGTTCAAAAAGCACAGCCTTGGCCCACTTGTGTCTCCATCCTCTTCATTGGTCTCAACCATTTTCCCTTTAAATGTGCCAGGAAGGATGGATTTGCTCTACAGTTCACTTGATTGAGTTGGCTAGATAGCTTAGTGAAGTGAGTGAGGCTTCCCGCTGCACAGACAGAAGTTGGGAGTTCAATCCCCTACTGGACATCCCAGAAGGAGCCAACCTGTGTGGCCTTGCCTTGGGCAAGCTGCATAGTCCCCAGGATGCCCCTGGAAGAAGAGAAGAGTCAACCACTTTTGAGTATGCCATGTCAGGATTGTCTCAATGGCACATGGTTATTATGAGGAATGTGCATTCAGATTCAGAAATATTCAGAATTCAACCAATAATGCCATATTTGGACAGTTCCATATATATCTAAATCCAATTTGGTATTTCTGAATATCTGTAATAATTATTCCTAATAGTGGGAGTCCCATCTACACCTATAGATTAGAGAACAAAGGGCTAGGTTTTTTTGCTTAATAGAGGATGAAGTGAAAGTGAAACCTCTTTCTCAGGTGTCCTGGAGTGATTTCTTGAGACATGAAACTCAGACTCTTGGGCACCAAGGGGAGTGAGGGCAGGGAACTGATTATCTCCTGATTGGGGTTGCCACGGGTTTCCCAAGGGAGGAAACAGGACTTGTGATCATAGGAACTAGCAGTCCCCTAAATGTCTAATTTGACCCTAAAGGAAGCAGGATACTAAGTCACACTTATGGTAGAAGAGGTTACCCTTCCATCACTTATTTCAATGGAGAAGTCATATCTGCCAGAAGTCATCTCTTTGGTGGAGAATCCATGGTCATTGAGTTTTATGGTGGACCCCTAGTTTGTACTTACTAAGCAAATTGGCTCAAGTCTCTCAGGTTGTGCTGTGAGCCCTGAGGGACCCAAGAAATCAGATTGATCTGTTTCCATTCCATCCCAGTGTCATGTGTTTCCATGAGTCCCATTCCACCCTGTATTTTGTCGCAAAATATGCTTTTCTAAATGTGCTCCCTCTAAAACAGGGGTGAGCCATATGTGTCCCTCCCAATATATTTAGATTGCAGAGGAATTTGGAAAAGTTACTTTTGGGGGCTATAACTTTCCCAGTATGCTGGCTGGGAAATCTTGGGAACTGCACTCACAAAATTGATGTTTCTGAGTTCTAAATTACAATTCCTTCCAGACCTAAACAGAATACCCATTCTAAGGCTGATGGGAACCTAAGTACAGAAACATACAGTGGCCACCTGTTCCTCATCCTTAACCTAAACTATGTGGTTTGGTACATTATGGGGTTGCAAATTGCACCACAAAATTCAGAAAAGTGAGAAGCACAAACAATACTTGCATTCTAATAATGCACCAGGAGGTACATGTTAAGAAGTTCACTCTGAAATGCAGACCATGTGAGTTGTGCTTTTAAATTCTATCCCTCATCTCTCTCTGTCTTTTAAAAAACATTGGGATATATATAATTGTTACCATAGAGGAGGATCCATTATCATTTCCATTGTCAGTGCTTAAGGACTTTACTGCCTTGATGGTGGCGAAAACTGGATCTGTGTGGTCTAATGGTTAAGAGTGTTGGGCTGCAGACTGGGACATGTGGCTTTAAAGCCCCACTGTGCCATGACATTCGTTCTTTCTCTGCATGATCCACATCATAGAGCTGTTGTAAGAAGAAAAGAGACTTTTATGCTGATTTGAACTTTTTGGAGAAGTGGTGAGATATAAATATAAGAGCAAACAAGCAAATACAGCTTCAGCAGGTCATCCAGTTAATGGTTGGATGTTCAGATCACATGTAAAAATATATGTTTCCATCTCTTACACCATTATTCCCCCAGGTCACATAAAACATTTACCTCATGCCTGAGAAATCTGCAGAAAGAGCCATGCTATCTCTCAGTTGACAAATTACAAAACAAAAGCAAAGTAATTTGTCAAATGCAGATGATGGTAGACCTGTGTTCAAATGAACAGACAGCGTTTTCCCTTACGGGTGCCCTGCTTCGAGATACAGAATGGAACACTTCATCTCGCGAAGTCCTGACGGGAGCTTCGAGGTGGGCTCCTCATGCATTCTGGGAGGGAAGTGCATTCATGCTATTGAAAAGATCAATGATGGGATCACGATTCCTGGTGGTAAAAATTCAAGAAAGAAGAGGAATAGGATTGACAAAATCCTGGCATCCTCTGAGTGCTGGTACATAAAAAAAGAGCAGTTCCCTATAATACAGACTGAGCTAATGAGGAAGAGTCATTCTGTGACATGGTGGGGGATTTCAGTGATTTGACCTGCTTGATCCTTTGCTTGTAATTAATTGTCAGGGCTGTTGTCAGCTCCGGGAATCTATTTCTACTTGCTGGCTTCAAAAAACCCCTTGCATTTGGATTTCTTCAAAGCCTTTCCTTCAGTGAATGAAATCAATTGCTCCAGCAGCATGTCCCCTCCAGAAGGAACAAAGTCAAGCCACGTTCTGTAATGTCGTCCAATTTGTTTGAAAATGTTACCTCTTCTTAGTGTTTTCTTTGGTATGCCAGGAGCATACAGAGCTACAGAGAACATCAACGTGTGCTACAGATTTAAGTTCACATCCAAAGAACTGTAAGGAAAATAGCCAGGAGTCAGAACATGGGAAAATCATGCTTTTTTCCACCATATCTCCCAGAATCCCATATCCAGCATGGTCCATGACCTGGTTTTGTTACTTCCAAAGTAATAATTGTTATGCTGGCTGGGGATTATGGGAGTGGTTGTCAAAAAAGTAGTATTTCCAAGTTCTGATTTTGAGGACTTACAAGCACATAGAAATGTCACATCTGCACGCAATATGTTCAAATAGGAAGAGACACTCCATATGAGCTGTGAATTAAACAGCTATAACACAATGATTGTTTTAATTAGTAATTTTGTAGTTGTTTAAACTGCATCTCTGGGAGAGTATCAAATCCTATGTGGAAGATCTCCTAATCGTGGGTGTAATGGCACACTGGAGTTTTGAAGATTTCGTCTGTGTGCTTATTTCAATCAGACACATCCTGATAGTGCAATCCTATGGTTTGTCTACTCGTAAGCAGGAAAGGGAGTGGTATTCTTTAAGGCAATGAAATTCTCAGCTGTTTTTTCCTGGTCGCGAATAGGTTGGTTGAGAGCCCATCTCCCACCCACCAAGGCCTGCCTCCGTCTTTGCCACATTAAAATCCAATTCGGGTGCTCGTCATGTACATGGAAGAAATTTAGGATAACATTAAGTACTGCCAGGCAAATCATTAATTGCACCAAATTCCCAAGAAAAGCAATTGGCCTCCAACAATAGTGAATAGATAGTACAATGCTTTTAAAGGAAAAAGGAAAAAAATATATAAAGGCCACCCAATTAATCTCCTCACCAGTCCAGTCCCTCCTCTTCCTGAGTCCTGCATCATATCATTAATCCCGCCCTCTAGAGGCTAAAGTAAATTTTGTGATTCTCCACCTCTAAACTTTGTATATGCATGCCTATAAATATCACAGGGTTTGGAGATTGCTCATTCACAGGGCCTTCATAAGTCAGGGGTGATTTGATAGCACATAACAACAACAAAATGAAGTGCCAGAAGCATGACCAAGTGTGCACCTGGTGCAGAAGCTGATACATGCGTTTTATTCTAGCCCATGCCTTGTTAAGGCCAATTCACTTTGATAAGTTGTTCTATTTAACTTTCTCACATGTAAAACTCATCCTCAGACTTCTAGCCATTATGATTCAGAATCTGGAATAAGTTTCTAAGATGGCTATTTCTACAGTATTACAGGTTGCTTTGGTACTAATAAGCAGAACTTACACTTAGCGTTGCAAAATGAATGCATTCAAAACGAGCAAAAATGAACACTTCAGATGAGGTATTCACTATTAAAGAAAATGGGGTTGTAACAAAAGGGCAATTGAGTGCAATGTCTATTAGCTCTGCTTCATGTTCAGGTTGGTGAGACAACAACAGTATCTGATATAGCAAATGAAACTTGTAAGAGAATGGTTAATTATGCTTCTTTTGGAGCCTCTGTAATTGCTACATGGAGGCATTTCTCTGCATCACAATTTTCCATCTGACACTTGCTGCATTGTAATTGCAAGCTGTCATACCTGCATGCAATTCAGAACTACCTGTACAACTTCTCTGATTGCATCTTTTTGTCAAAAGAAAAGTGAAGGCATTTCTGCTGCCGGAAGAAGAGTATATACTTGGGAGGGGAGGGAACAGGAAATAAATAAACAATAGTGCAGTCTCTGATATCTTGAAATATGTTTAATTGAATTCTATGAAAGCTGTTTCCAGCTAAATGGACATTACAGCTGCACAGTAGCGTAACAGAGAAAATCAACATTCAACGAGGCAATTCTAAAAATGGAGGCAACCAAAAACAAAAACAAAACAAGAAAAACCCCAAACTTAGAAACTGGACTTTGGATGAGCACCAAATGTGTCACAGATGTAGTAAATAGTATGCTTTCAAGTTATGAATTTTAACCACCAACCCCTGCATGGAGAAACATGCAACCATAAATGTCCTCAGATTTAAAGTAGCTCACACAAATTGAAAACACCAATCTGGCTTATTTTGAAAGAGAATGGTTGGTCTCACCCACTTTTTTTTAATCTTGTAAAGAATTCAGTCTGCAGGGGCTGAAATACTGATATTCAAAAAAGCACTTTCAAAAGAAAAGAACTAGTAACTATTTGGTTGAAACAGGCTTACCAGCAAGAGAGTTCCACTGTAAATACATTGCTACAGTTTTATGGGCCAAGAAAGGAGATGTTTGGAGGGCAGTGAAAAGTCACAGAAACAATAAAAAGAGAGGAATTCTTTGAGGAGTAAAAAAAAATCCAGGCTTGCTTTAAAGAAAGTAATGGAGTGACAGAGCCCCAGAAAGGGACATTTAGCCATGTATCTCTAGAGCAGTGGTTCTTAACCTTGGGTTACTCAGGTGTTTTTGAACTGCAACTCCCGGAAACCCCAGCCAGCACAGCTAGTGGTGAAGGCTTCTGGGAGTTGCAGTCCAAAAACACCAGAGTAACCCAAGGTGAAGAACCACTGCTCTAGAGAATTTGCATAGTTTTATAAGGCATATTCAAAGTATTTCTGCATTATAAAAGCATAGAGCAGTTGTGTTTCTCTCAGCCCTAAGTATTTTCAGTAAACATTTTCTCTCTTGATTTCTGAGACCAGATTTAAAATGGGAAATCAGCTCTAGATCTGAGGCAATATAAACTTTTGACTCTGTCAGTCAGGACCTAATTAGATGACTTTCAGGAGAAGAACTTTTACATTTCTTCCCAGCCAAACAGGCATTGCAAAAGGATTCTGTATCCGGTTGTAAAAGTATTTAAAACTGTTAGCTCTGCTAATATCAAGTAAGACCATCCACAGCAAAAAGAAAAAAAAAGTAAATTTTTAAAAATTCACAATGTGAACTTCTGAGTATTCTCTATTCTTTTTGAAATTATTATTTTTTGCTGGGGGTGTTCTTACACAATGTCGGTGGAGCTTTGGTGTCCTGTCATAATTTCAACCATTCCACCTGTTCACCTGTTTTGTCACTATACAATTGTCTGGTAATTAAGAAAAAAAAAACCTCCAAAGATGATATGTGCAATGAAATACTTTCTGATGTGTGGTGAGTATATACGTTAATAACCTCTCAAATGTCCAGTCATTAACAGCTGTGCTCAGATCTTGCAAAACAACAGCATCACATCTTAGATCTTCCCCTCTTCCTACTGTCCCCCATTTCCCCAGCAATATTGTCTTTCTGGTCAGTTCTGCATTCTCATTATATGTGCATGGTAGGATAGCCTGTTTACTTATTTTTTTGCTCTAGTGAGAGTTCAGGCTTGACTTGATTGAGAACCCTCTTTTCTGCCTTTTGGGCTGTCTGTGTAAGGCTCTCCTCCAACACCACATTTCGAATGAGCTGATTTTTGTCTCTGTCTTTCTTCATTGTCTGTGTTTTACATAGTAGGTATGATTTTGACCTTGGTTTCCAGTGATAATCATTTCTAACTCTCAGCTCTTCCTTTCTTATTTTTTCAAAAAGTGAGGAGGAGACATCTTTTGGAAAACCTGCACATAACATGTTCATAGAGCTTTTGGTCTGATGTAGCTTTTCTTCTTGCAGTTGCCTACCCCAAGGAAAGGGTCTAGATTAGTTCAAACATAGCTTTCTAGTCTGACTTCTGTGGAGTGGGCTTGGCAAATGTAGTTTATTAAGAGGTTAAAGGGTGTGTATGTTTCTCCATTGTATATGTTGCACTTACTCATATGTTGGTTTTTCAGTTTCAAAAAACAGCCCTTCAAAATTTTTGGCATAGAGGGAGTATAGCGACATCCAAGCAGTACTTGCTTCAGTCTTCTCCCAGTAACCATAGTACAGATCATATGCTCTTTTTCTGGAAACTTCTACTGCTGAGTAATTCTATATGAGGGAAATTTCTGATCGGATTTATATGTCGCTTCTGCATATTTAAACTCTTGTTTTAAAAAGCCAGGAAATTCAATTTTTTAAATTTTTATTTTTTATTTTTAACAACTAGGGATAAGGTAAGGAATACAAAAGGTAGAGGGGGATATGGGGGGAAAAGAGGGGGAAGGAGAACACAAAATGTACTGCCATCCAATCTGTTTGTTCATGTTGCAATATCAAGTTGACTTTTTGCCTTTCTACAATTTGATTGCCCTCCAGGTTTCAACTTACAGTTACATCTTAGTTTAATTCTATGTTATTCAAGCACTCTCTGGTGACTCAAGCCATTTATATAATGAATTCAATTCTTAAAAAAAATCTTCTGGTTTAGGAATGTGAGATATTATTCTTCTGTACCCATGATTCAAAAAGTCGGGGAATGGCCCAATATCACTGCACAATTTTGTGCCCACGTTGCCAGCAGGAAAAAAAGGACGCCAAGCTTTACATAGCAAAAGGGCAGCCTGAATGTTGACAACACCCATGGCAGTGATCAAGGTGGTCTACAGGATCCCCTCTTCTGCTCACTGCCATTCACACCTGTTGAAAAACAGCCCTGACAATAGCTTTGTGTTTGGGTGAGAAGTGGTTAATTTATTTTAAAAAAAGAGTCAGCTTCTAGGATTTTCTCTTGCTTGAGTGAAAGGGTCAGGAGCCTTCTGCCGTTGTTTAGGCAATAATAAAAATAGATTGGTGTCTGGCTCCAAGCAACTTGTCTTCTAAACAAGCAATGAAGAGAACAATGAAGGAAAAGATTGGTGCAGCAGGTGCTTATGTACAATCAACACACAGCACTCAATGGGCATAAAGATGATTAATGATGTCTACACAGATTCTTCTACTGCACCACAAAATAACAGCCTTTCAAAACTTTCATATTTTAAATGTTCCTGCTGGTATGTAATTGCTCCTTTTGTTAGCGCTATCAAATGTCTTTCACTCTCAAGTTATAACAAGATTTAAAAGCATCGACATTGAGACCATGGTTTTAAAAAAGATGCCTATACGCAAGGTTTTCAAAGATAATCATGAAATAGCATCTAATGCCAATAATATTGTCCTGTTCACCAGCAGATCCGAGACAGCTTCATGACTTTCATTGCCAATTCCTTCCATCTAATCAATAATTGGGTGCTTTTAAGTTGATTTTGAGTTATGGCAACCCTTCCTAAGGTCTTCTAGGTACAGAAGGCTTACCCTTCTCTTTTTCTGGGGCTCCCTTGAGATTGCTTGGCTTGCCCATCTCCTTTCAGGAAGCACAACCCCTAACCTCTGGCTCCACAGCCAGATACTTAAACCACTGAGCTATCCGGACATGCACCTAGATTTCTTTTAACTTGCTATATCTATATATATCACTCCATGAGTTAGGGGAACTGCCACCTATTAATATATTATATTTATTAAAATGCTCTAAAACATAGGATGGAGAAAAAAATTGAGGAAAAATGTATCTCATATTTGTAATATTTTAGTCATCAAGGGAAAATAGTCTGGTTCTGCTAGGTTAAGTAGCTATTGTGTCCTCCTCCCCCCCATGAGAAACACCAATGTGGTGGCGAAATGGCATGAAATGGAAAAAGGTGTTGAAAGCAGAAGCTTCTCCAAAAGAAAACAGAGGCAGGATGAAAGATTTGGTCCATAGGAGGCTGCCTCCTATCATGAGAAATTGTACTTTGGAAATAAGGGGGATAGCTTACATTCAAACTCATCCTTAACATCAGCATGACATTATATCCAACAACTACAGCCCTCCTTTAAAAAACAAAACTGTGTAACATCAGAATTTGTTAGAATACACATTGATCTTACATACGCAGAAAATACACACTGATCTTATTAATATATGAACCATCCTGCCCTCCTGTGAAGTGAAATAGTATGGACAAAGGCAGGGTAGAATGTTAATGACAGAAAACTTTAGAAGCTGGAAAGATGGGAGTCCATGGAGGCCCAGACAGCTGGATCTGAATTCTGGAAGGATACAAATGCCCGAGTGGGTGATACCTTTAATTGACCATTAAGAATATAAAACTAACAAAAAAACTAAAATAAAAATAACAAAGAACAAGCTTTTGATGATAAATCCTCATCTTCAAGGCTGTGCATCCAGTTCTTGTGGGCTGTTCCAAACGTAGGTGCTGTTTTTAATGTCTCAAATTCACCTGGCTGATGGTGTGGAGGCCAGGCAAGCTTCTTAGATGGAAGCAGCTATAAGCATACAAGTTGGGTTCAAGCTCTTCTTCAATTCCAGAAGAAGCCCTCTGTGCTTTTGCAGATACCTGTGTAATGCTGGCTTTAGTTAGAGACAGATGTGTAATGCTGATTTTAGTTAATATCCCCATGAATTTTAAGGCTAAAGGAAATGAATGGGGGGGAGGGTGGCCAAGGATACCGTGATGTAATTTCACATGAGTTAAGAGAAATGTCCCTCCAAAACGGTCTTATCTGGAAGAGGTTACAGCTGACCACAGAGTTTGCTTGTTGATGGCCAGGATTTCTTGGCCACCCCAAGATTTTGGACCTCACAGGATACTCAGGAGCACTCCATGAGTTAGGGGAACTGCCACAGGGATTGGTCACGGATGGTGTCCTTTCTGTTGCTAAGCTCTTTGCTTAATAACTACAGTATGTGTGAGGCAACTTCTGTACTAATTTTTTTCAACTCACAGAAAGGAAGGTCTTTTTCTTCTTAAATCCTCCTTAGCATCAAAGTGCACAATGGTACATAATATTATAACACAGTGCTGCTTTGAATTCAATAAGGGGAGATCTCGGTATTATTCATTTCTGAATGGTAGTAAAAAGGCCGATTCCTCTTTTATGGGAAGAAATGTTGAACTCAACAGAGCTGTTAGGTAGTGCGACTGACAGAAATCTCCCATGATGAGAAATAGCATCTGGGATGAATTTTTCTTTCAGCACAGGGTTAATAGAGGTAATATTTCTCTCTATATTGACAACTTGTGCTGGGTACTCCAGCAGATCTGGGATAAATAGTACTTGAATTGTGTCAAGGAAAGGCAAAGAAGATGTAGATGATAAGGGATGACCCACCGCCATGCCTGTTTCTGTGCGAGGAATTAAAAGCAAATATATTTTTAAAATTAATACTATCTCAGTGGTTTACTCTGTGAAGCGGCATGCATGGATTGGTGAAGTTGTTAGTCTTACAGCTAAGAGCAGGCTTCACCCTTCTCTCCCACTGAGTTGGGAGAGACAAAACTGGAAACACTGATTTTTGTAATGTGATGGCAATAAATTATCTGGCTGGGCTGCTTCACAGGAGGAGATCCAGGCATCGTATGGTGCCAGTACTGGTAAGAATCTGGAAAAGAGAACTCTCAGGTAAACTCTAATTTACCTGATTGCTAGGATAGCTCACTGTAAAGCCTGTGAGGAACTTTCCCTAATTAGTCCTCCCCTCCCCTGCATGAATTTACCCAATTCCAGACCTCTTGGACTCAAGATGGCACTGGATTCAATGTTGTCAGACATCTTTATGTTTGGGGCTTGAGGTGTGTTCTGTGAAAGAAAGCCTTGCAGATCAGCAAGTGAACTAGGGAATCCTGAACTTTCTTCCCCACTTGTGAAGCTTGTGGGCGGGGGTCTGTGGGGTTGGTGGTCTCCTCTGATTCAAGATGAATTGGTTTACTGAACTGTGTGGTAAAGATATCCATCCAGCTAGTCAGGATGAGACCGAGAGTGACTGGCCCTGTTAAGAGGCCTGTTGCCAGATCTAGGCTCTCTGTGTTAGTCTGGAGCAGAAACTCCCTGGGCCAGAAGGTTACTCAAATGGATCCTGCGCCCCCCCCCCTTATCTAGCAATGCTACACCCACCGTTCTTGCAAGACATGGAGAGCTGAGAAATGCAACTGTAGCACATAATCTTACTGGAATATAAAATTTCTGAAATTACTAAATGTACAGTTTTACAAGAGCTTTTAAAAACATGCCATTCCAAAGCAATAGGTGGACAAGTTCAAAGCTCAAGCGATCCAGAAATTCTTTTTATGATAGCTGATGTGAAAAGGGGCCATAGTGAGGTGAAAAATGAAATGAATTGTGGAGGCTCCTCTAGAGCCCCCACCCTCATTAAGCAATGCCGTTTCTCCTCCCTCTGACAAAGCAAATCCTATTGGGTCCCATGGCCACTCTCCACACAATGTTCATCCATGTTCCAAGGCGAAGGGAATCATTCAGAAACACCGAGGGGCATTTTCCTGACACAGCTTCTGAAGTGCTCAGTGTTGTGTTAAGGGCAGCGATGCCAGAATTTATTTATTTATTTATTTATTTATTTATTTATTTATTTATTTATTTATTTATTTAATATGCCACCCACTCTACCCAAAGGTCTCTGGGCGGCTTACAATTAAAATTCAATACAATAAAATATAAAATGATTAAGATACAATTAAAATACGATTAAAATACAATTAAAATTGCCATCATAAAGACCCACAGCATATATACCCAGCATATTCTTCATATCCACAATCTGTTGTAGTTCAGGGAAGGGCAGTGGAGCTCCCTGGCAGAGCATGCTTCCTTGCAACAGAGTAGGAGCCCAGCATGCTTAAATAAGGCAGTCGTAAGACCATTGTTGAAAAAGCTCTCCTTGGATATCACAATACTTAATAACTACAAGCCTCTCTCTAACTTCTTGGGCAAAGTGCTGGAGCAGTGGTTGTGGCTTCTCAGCTCCAGGGGTTCCTGGATGAAACAAATTATCCAGATCCATTTCAACATGGCTTCAGGCCTGGTTATGGATTGGAGACTGCTCTGGTCACCTTGGTGGATGATCTATGACAGGAATTGGACAAGGGAAGTGTGTCCCTGTTGGTTCTGCTGGACCTCTCAGCAGCTTTCGATACCATTGGCCATGGTATTCTCCTGGCTCATCTCTCTGGGATGGGATTTGGAAGCTGTCTTTTATAGTGGCTCTGGTCCTTCCTGGAAGAGAGAACTCAGAAGGTGGTGCTGACAGAATCCTGTTTAATACCCTGACCTGTGAGGTCCCTCAGGGTCCTGTTTTGTCTCCTATATTATTTAACATTAAATGAAACGGCTGGGAGAGGTTGTCTGGAGTACTGGGATTCAGTGTCACCAGCATGCAGATGACATCCTAGCCTCTCTCCTTCCCATCGAAATCTGAGGAAGTGGCTTCAGCTCTAGATCAGTGTCCAATGTCAGTAATGAACTGGATAAGGGTGAATAAATGGAAACTTAATCCAGACAAGACAGAGGTGCCCCATGTCAGTCAAAAGGCAAATCAAGGAAGAGGGATGCAACCTGTACTGGATGGGGTTGCACTCCATATGAAAACCTAGTTGCGCAGCGTGAAGATAATCCTGGACTCATGCTCAGGTTTTGGCTGTGGCCAGGAGTGGCTTTGCACAGTTCAAACTAGTGTACCAGCTGCACCCATTCCTGGAGAGGCCTGATTCGGCCATGGTGACCCATGCCTTAGTTACATCCCAGCTGGAGTAATGTAGCACACTATCGAATAAATAAATAAAATAAATAAATATGTGGGGTTGTCAGAAAACTTCAGTGGATCCAAAATGCAGCAGCCAGATTGCTAACTGGGGCACAGGGATCACATGACTACAGTGGTTGCCTATCCATTTCCAGGCAGAATTCAAAGTAATGGTTCTAACCTATAAATCCCTAAATGGCTATCTCAAGGACCATACCTCCGACTTGAGTGTTCAGATCATGATGAGAGGCCTTTTTCTTGGTCCTGCTACCTTCAAAGCTGAGTCTGATGGAGACACAGGAGAGGGCCTTCTCTGTCACTGCTCCCAGACTCTGGAACTCCCTCCCACAGGAGGCCAGATTGGCCCCATCTTTGCTGTCCTTCCACAAGCAGACAAGTGACCTTTCTCTTCAGGCAAGCTTTTCACTGGCTCCCAAGTGGGCTTTTTAAAATGAATTGTTGTTGTACCTTACTGCATGGATGTGTTTTGGTGTTGTTTATGTTTTCAGGTATGGTACTCATTGATCCTTTCAGTATTGTATAACTGCTAGTAATCTTAAATACTGTATTTAAATTCTTGTAAGCCACCGTTAGTCCTTTTTAAGGAGAGTAAGGTAAAGGTAAAGGTTCCCCTTGACATTTAGTCCGACTCTAGAACGGGGTGCTCATCCCCGTCTCCAAGCCGTACAGCCAGCACGTCTCTGTAGACTGTTTCCCTGGAGAGTGGCAGGCGATAGATAGATAGACAGATAGACAGACGGACGGATGGATGGACGGATAGATAGATAGATAGATAGATAGATAGATAGATAGATAGATAGATAGATAGATAGATAGATAGATAGATAGATAGATAGATAGATAGATCATCACCAAACTATAATTTCCCAGAATTCCACAGGATGCATCCAGGCATATTAAAGTGGAACCAAACTACTGTCACTATGCAGTGTAGTTATATTTGTGGGCGATATGGGTAGTTCAGAAGAGAGACTCCCTTTGTGCTAGTGTTTCAAAAGATACTGTAGAGCTATTTATACCAAGAATGTACTCTTTTCTTTCTTTCTTTCTTTCTTTCTTTCTTTCTTTCTTTCTTTCTTTCTTTCTTTCTTTCTTTCTTTCTTTCTTTCTTTCTTTCTTTCTTTCTTTCTTTCTTTCTTTCTTTCCTTCCAGCTCCAGGTGAGAGCAAACAAATGATGGAAAAACAAGGGAAGACAGCAAGCATGAGCCCTTATCAGGACCCCAGACAATTCTGTGACCAAGGGAGGAGGACAGCCTAATAAGAGCCTCATCTGGAGGCATCTGAAGGTAACCGTATGAGCATTTGGAATGATGTGGACATGGTTGTTTGCTTAGACCTTTGCTCAGCTGAGAGGGTGTTTCAGCACTTCAGTGTTTGATTTTCTGCATCTCGCTGGATGGAAGCGTAAGAAATGCAGTCATTCAACAAAATGCCATCAAGAAAGGAAGTTACAAATATAGGACCTCAAACTTGTATTGTCAAAGATTTTGTTTCTTTTAAATGTAGTCCAAAGTAGGGAGGTGGGAATGAAACCTATACTGGGAGTGCTGACGGAAAGACATAATGCAATGCAAATTTTTCAGTATGGTACAATATAAAGCAAATATGTTTGATAACCTAAAGAGTGGTTTGTTTTATTGACTCATAATATTTGATAACCGAACATTTATCATAACTGAACAGGCAAAAGAAAAGTGACATCTGTTACAGAAGAACAGTTTTCAAGCAAGAAGGGATTCAGTCATGTAATAAATTACACAATAAAGATAGCTATGAAATGAAGTATGGAAGCTCTCAAAATGTATTTTTTTCAGTGCAGCCCATATGCTACTATTAGACCATGCCAACTAGCACAAACCGACGCTAAGCATAGATTCTTAGCTCAAAGACAGAACTAGACATGCCAGGGGAATTACAGCCCTATGTCTAATCATACCAAGAATGTACTCATTTTGCTGAGATGATGCATTCTCCCCTTCTAATGCATAGTCCTGAAAGAGCTCCTGTTTTGCATGAGTCTTGGGATTCGAGTCTTGCATATGGATGGGACCAAATCTGTCGCTCCGTGTCCTTTGCCTAAATCCCTTGTTTAATCCGCTTGAGGAAGGGAGGAGGTGCAGACTCAGGGGAGGCTTCTTTGCCCCTTCTTCGCGAAAGCCTCTCTTGTTCGCTCATGCCGTCGCATGGCTACGCATATCTTTCACTCTGCCCGCCTGCTATCTGTCTAGATTACCCTTGAGCTGGCATCCTAGGGCTGCATAATTTGTCAGAGGCTGAGAAAATGTCAGCAAACTGCCTCCACCGTGTAGAGGACTCAGTGCACACTGTTACTGCAGAAAGAGGAGAGATGCACATGTCGCAGGAACATGGGGAAGGGCAGATGATGGAAGGCAAGTACTCTCCCTAGCACGTTTGGTGGGGGAAAAGAAGTCCCATTGTAAATGTTAACATTGCAATGAAAAGTCTAGCAGATTTCTCAGTGGCAGCAGCTGCTCAGCCCGCGGAATGATGCTCCCATCTGTGGCTCTCAGTTTCTCACCATAAACCAAGCTCCTCCCATCCATTCGGTAGGTGTGGAGGCAAAGTGGCCCTCCCAAAGTTGTGACTCTGCAGCTGTCATCAGTCCCAAGATGTTCTAGTCCAGTCACATCTGGACCATTCCATCTTTCCCTTCCCTGCCCTAAGGTTTATCTGCTATTCTACGGTGCAAGAATTCTGTGAACCTGGAAGCACTGCCGTACAGGACTGGCTGAAGAAGTTGCATCTCCAGCCAGTTGGTGCCTCACAGAGTTTGAATTCAGGATCTTTCTTGATCCCAGAAAGTGCCAGTAATTAGACCTATTGGCTTGTGACAAACATATGGAATGTCTCTGAGTGCGTGGGAAAGCTTGCACATACGTTATGCCTTCCTCATGGAGTTAGGTCTATGTGATTTGTGTTTGTAAGACTGAAATTCTTTCTGTAATTTTAGCCAAGACAGTGTGTGTGTGTGGGGGGGGGGAGAGAGAGAGAGAGAGAGAGGGACTGGATGAAAGCTAACAGGCAGGATTGGGCTGATAGACTTGTAATGGTGGTTTGCTTTGTAGGGCAATACAATTAGTGCTCAATAGTTTGGGTGACTTGCAAAATGTAGAGTAATGTGTACTACAGCTAGAAATAGTTTCCTTAGCCAGGTTACAAATTCAGAAGATCCTTCCAACATGTAAAGCTGCTGTGGTGGTTAAAATGAAGGATCTACTGCCCTACTGTCTAGTGTCAGGATGGGCATCAAATGGTCCTCCAGGTGCTGGCCAAAGTGGCTAGTTAATTCTGGGAGGTGGGATCCAAAAAACAAGTCTTTCAGTTTCTGCTGTTACTATTTTCATCTGCTTCTTGACTGCCAGCCAGTTTTTTTGGGGGGTAAATACCATATTTTTCCATGTATGAGATGACCCAAAGTATAAGACGAACGCCCCCTTTTTCTAACCCCAAATTAGAAAGAGCAGAGAGCAAAGGGCTCCCTTTTTGCGAAGCCCCGCGCCTTGACGAAAGGCAAGGAAAGCGGCTGTCGAAGTGACTGCCGCTTTTCCTCGCTTTTTGCGAAGGCACGGAGTTTAGCAAAAAGGAAGGGGTGTCGTTGCTCCCTTTCCTTTTTGCTAACCTCTGTGCCTTCTCAAAAGGCAAGGGCGGGCTGGTTTTAGCAAAAAGGAAAGGGAGCCGTCTACGGCTCCAGCGCACCCTCACCTTTTGAGAAGGCATGGAGGTTAGCAAAAAGGACAGAAGGCACGGAGGTTAGCAAAAAGGGAGCAATGGCTCTCCCTTCTTTTTGCTAAAGCCCCATGCCTTCACAAAAGGCAGTGGTAAAGAGCTGCCTTCCCTGTATAAAACAACCCTCATTTTTTTCTTAAATTATTTAAGGAAAAAGTATCATTTTATACATGGAAAAATACGGTAAGCAGGTGATGAAGAATGTGATGTGGGGAACAGTAGCCCATGAAAGATCAGGTTTCTCCACCACCACCATCACTATGACAAGAACAACTATAGTTCTCCTGGCAGAGGTCTAAGGATATAAAATACATTTGCTAGAGTTGCAGTTCTACACCAAATGTGCCAGTTTTGTCTCTTCCAGGACTAACAGCAGAATGGAAGGCCCCTTGTGTTGGGACCTCTATAAGGCTTGGGGTCCATTTTGTGTGTGTTGGAGTTTTGTGAACAGAACAAAACATATGTTTCAGAAAAGTCACATGGTGAACATTGAGTACCTTTTGCAGCAAGCCCAAATACACACCCTAACTGACACAAGAAATATGTACGAGAGTGTGCATCTTAGGAAACGGTCTACAAGAATGCCTTGATTTTGAAAAATGTGCAACAAAGCATGTGTGAATTTGCATACAGAAGAAGAAAGGCATCTTGCAGACCGGTCCATAGAGGGGAAGGAGAATGGAAGTTAGAAATTGGGAATGATAATGACAGATTTCCACATTTTTACATGTGGTACAAAGGCACACCAGAAAGCATAAGAGGATACCAGATTTTCTTGTTTGTAGAAAGGCTAAATACCCTATGATGTCTTGATAGGGGAGCAAAGGAAACTCAGGACCAATTTAAGTGGTGACAAGCAGTCGGCAGCCTCATTTCACTTAATTCTGTACATACACCAATCATCCTTGACAGGAATGCTTTACATCTTATGTAGTATCTCTTAGAAGTAACTGGAAATTCTGCTATAAGAAAGAATCAAAGGCAGGAAGCATAAATAAGGGGAAAGAGTCTGAATCACACAGAGAGTGAGAACGTTGAGGTGTGAATAAGCAGACTGCTTTCCCCCTAAAGCGTTTGTTGCCTGTCAGTGTCAGGCATGCCAGCATTCCAGGAGTGATAAATGGATCTGACAATTCATTAAAAATAGGTGTTAAGGTTAGCTGCCAGCATTCAGTGCACAAGAAGGTCACAGTCCTTGAACATAGGATGGTGTGAACTGCTCAATGGCACGGGTCAGCACTTGATTTTAGTGTTGAAACCCTAGGAGGAAGCAAGACCATAATAAATGTAGAGTTCATTATTTAAACCTGGGATCCCTAAATCTACTTACTTGCTGGACAAACTGTGTTTAGAAGGAGTTTCATCTCCACATAAGTGTTATGTTTGCACATGCGTACCCACATGTGGGAGAAACAAGTCCACAACACTATGTAACTAGATAATACCAGTGAACTTGGAGTCAACTTACTTCTCTTGACACCCATCTCTGTCATCAGAAGCCACTGTACTTTCCTACCACTGACAGATTTCTAGGGTGGCCGGAAGAAAATTGTCAATCCATGATCTGGTCCCCAGATGAGACTCTCCTCTACTCTCTTAATGTCACACTAACATAAACATGTCAGTTTACTGCACCGGTCACAATAGTCATAAAACTTAAAGTGCCATTCCACTGTCAATAAGAGCCTCAATTTATAAATTCTCAGGGACACAATGCATGGGCAGAATCAATTTATTTGGCTGAAAAGTGAATGTTTTAAAAAGTGGCCAGGAGGGGCTTTTTAAAACACTTCACTTGTAAATCAGTTTATTTATACAGTGGTGCCCCGCTTGACGATTACCCCGCTCCATGACGAATCTGCTTTACGATGAGTTTTTTGTGATTGCTATTGCAATTGCAAAATGATGTTTAAATGGGGAAAATCCGCTTGATGACAATCGGTTCCCTGCTTGGGGAACTGATTTTTCGCTTAGTGACAATCAAAAACAGCTGCTGGTGGGGGTTTCAAAATGGCTCCCCGCTGTGCAAAATGGCTCCCCGCTGTGTTCAGGATGGATTTTTCGCTTTACAGGCATCGGAAAATGGCTGCCCTATGAGGTATTTCGCCCATTGGAACACATTGACCAGTTTTCAATGCATTTCAATAGGGTTTTTTTTACTATCGCTTGACAATGATTTTGCTTAACAGTGATTTAAACGGAACGGATTATCGTTGTCAAGTGAGGCATCACTATATTTGGGTTGATGATTGTGAACAAGTACTACTTTGTGCCTTTACGTATTAATTTTGAGCACCACCTTTTAAAAGTGTTTAGCAATGTGTCACTTAGTGCACTGTGACCATGATCATTTCTTTTGCATTGTTGAGACTTTATCACTGCATCATTTCATCTATACATTTTATATTACAATCATCCTCCCGGTTTACTCCTTTCTGGTGATGAAACATTATTTTAAGTTCTGCTTTTTTCTACAGTGCTCCCCTCCCAACTTTTGTTCTTCAGAATATATGACACCAGGTGGCACCCCATTGAAATTTAGAATAATTTCTCTGATGACTGCAGCCATCAATTTAGCAATGTATTACATTTTTTTTTTCAGAAGAAGAAAGAAAGGAAACGAATCAATTTTATCTGTGTAGATGCCAAAACCGATTTTAATTATCAGAAATAAAGCAAATTAATTTAAGTCAAAGTGAACATGACTACCAATTTATAATCCCCTTCCACGATTAACACTTTACTGGGAGAATGTCAGCTATGACGAATCATGGATGTTTGTTCTTTGCCTGGGAGCTCTGTACATTTCTGTCGGACTCCTGGGGGAGCCAGGTATCCTCATCAGGTTCTGACAGGAGAGTGAAGCAAACAAACACATATCAGGATGCTTTTCAGAAAGATGTCTTCGGAGACGTTTTGGTTCAGTGCCGATTCTTCAGGGTTTAGCCCCTTTCTGAGCATCTCCTGAGTGTTAAATTTTGGAGATGTCACTGTGGATATATTTTGTTTCTCTCGAATCTGTTTATAATACAATTCCTTCCCTTTAAGTAGCAGGTAGCAGGGAGACTAACGTTGTACTCAGCCCCGGGGGTGGGGGGTGGGGGAGGCAAATATCATGCTGTGCCATAATTTGCCGTTCAATTTCCCCACAGTTTTACTTCTCCTTGAAATAGGCTTCCATTTTCCTGCCTCATTCTCTGAGTCCCTTCAAATTTCTTTCGGTGATCTTTTGGAGCTTACCCTAACATCCCAAAAGGACCAAAGGTGATCAGTTTCTCCTTTTGTTTTTCTTTCAGAGCTCTTCTTCATTCTGCAGCTTTCCCGGCTGCCTTCCCTAATCAGAGAGCCTTAGAGTTGCCTCAGGGCCCCTTCCCCACTGAACTGCAGGGAGGGGAGGGAGGATAGTGCAAACTGCCTTGGAGATCGTGGAACAACAAAAGATAAGATAGGTACGGAAGCTCCCCCCACCCCAGTCACCTCAGAAGTCATCATCATCATAGGCATCCCTCAGTCTCGAGAGACTATGGTGACATGCTCTGAACTGAGGAGTGTCCTCTCCAGAGCATGAAGCCCGGGTAAGGTAATATGGAGGATAGGCTGTTACCCAAACAGCAGATCCCCCCTCTCCACATTGCTGAAATGGTCCAATGGAAAGGCAAGAGCCAATACAACTGGTTCCAGCAACGTCGCAGGAGTTGGCAGAACGACACATGCTGCCTCCGGGACTCAGGCTCCGGATTTTGCCTCGAGGTTAACTCCTGAAGCCTTTTCCATGAGTGGATATAGCCACAAGGCAGTGGAGGTTTGAAGTTGGAGTTTTCCTTCTCCTACATGGGCTGCCTTCCATGGCTGACAAGCCCCACCTACCCAGCCTGCCCTTTAATAGTGTAGAAGTATGATCTGACCCTTAAAACTTTCCTGCCTTCCAGGCTTATGCAAATCTAATTGGATTTCCTATTTTGGATAAGCCATATGGCTACAAAAACCCCTAAGGAATGAATGGTAAGGTACTTTTGGTCATTTTATACCTAGAAGACAGCTCTGGAAATAGTCACAAAAAACCAAAATTGACTCATTGAAACATATTTACTCTCTTTAGCAGTAGCAAACTTTCAGGTTGTTCTGAATAAAGCATACCACTGGTTTCCATATTTAAGAACATGTGTGAGTGCCTTCTTGTTGGTTATGTTGAAATAAACCAAACATTAGGGGGTGGCGGGATGAGCGCCGCCCCCTAGAGTCAGACATGACTGGACAAAAAATTGTCAAGGGGAACCTTTACCTTTACCTAGATATGGCAACAAAAAAGGTAATTCAGTGCTAGTGCACATCACAAGTGTCCAGATCAAGGGATGCAATATTACTGCTCTGCTCTGCTTTGGTCAGACCTTACCTGAAGTAATGTGTTCAGTTCTGAACACCAGAGTTTAAGAATGTTGACAAGTGTATGAAGAGAAGAGCAACCACAATGGTGAAAGGTCAGGAAACTAAGTCATGAGGCACAGCAGAGGAAGACGGGTTATGTTTAACCTGCAGAAGACTGCAGGTGAGAGGATAGCCATCTACATCTATTTAAATGACTATACTGTAGAAGATAGAGAAGTTATTTTCTGTAACCCCAAAGGGTAAGACCTGAAGTAATGGTCTAAAATTGGAAGAGGAGAGGACAATCAAACTCAGCAAAGAACTTGCTAATGATAAGAGCTCTTTGACAGAAGACTCCCAAAGAAAGTGGTGACTCCTCTCTGATTAGAAGTTTTTATACAGAATGAAGCTTTGGTTGTGGATTTCCCACATGAACAGGGGATTGGACTAGATGACCTTTGGGTTGAACTGGAACTCTACACAGTTATACTTCTGTGAACTATCAAGATTGGTGAAAGCAATTTGTTGAATTGCGCACAGAGACTCCGATACCTGAAAAATCATTTTTACTCAATGCTATTGGTAAATCTTGCACTCATAATGAACCCCAGCAAATGCAACAGAAAACCATCACCCATAATCTCCAACCACCTTCTTGCACCAACTTTTACTGCTGAGATACACACGAACATTAGAACTTTCAGGGAAAAAGTTATTGTGAAACAGTTTGTGTAAATATCCAATCATGGTTACTACCTCACAAACCTTTTAGAATTCTTTGAAAAGGTCAACAGGCATGTGGATGCAGGCGAACCAGTGGATATTGTCTATCTGGATTTTCAGAAGGCATTTGACACGGTCCTGCACCAAAGGTTGCTGAGAAAACTCCAGTCAGGGGATAAGAGGGCAGGTCCTCTTATGGACTGAGAATTGGTTGAGAACCAGGAAACAGAGAGTAGATGTCAATGGGCAATTTTCACAATGGAGATGAAGAGTGGTGTGTCCCAAGGGTTTGTCCTTGGACTGGTGCTTTTCAACCTGTTCATAAATGACCTGGTGACAGGGATAAGTAGTGACCTCAGAAGTAAAGTAAGCACAAACATCCTGAATGTCACCCATGAGAGTTTCTCTATCATTTCTGCTTCTTTGGAAATCCTTTTTGGAAGGGATTTCTTTTCTTTCAAATTGAGTGAGAATCGTCAAATTTCTCAAACGTCTCGGCATTGATAGGCAGACTTAGTGCAGCTGCCACAGAGCTCTGGAGTCCATGCCTTGTTTAGGAGTAGCTATACTCTACAGCAGGGGTCCCCAACCTTTTCTACCCCACGGACCAGCTGGGGAAGGTGGGGCACCCCTGCACTAGTACGCATGTGCGCATGTGTGAGAATGAGCATACATGTGCATGCACAAACAGCAGCGCAGCACTTGTGCGGGCATGCACTCGTGCGCATGCACAAAACAGTGGTGTGGTGGTTGCGCAGGTGTGTGTGCTCATGCGCATGCACAAACAGCAGTACGATGCTTGCATGGGCGCGCTGGAGCACACGCCCATGTGCAAATTAGCTGTGCAGGGGGTGGGGCGGGGTGGGAGGTCTGTCTCAGTGGCCCGGTCCAGCTCAGGCCACAGACCATCACGGGCCATGGACCGGAGGTTGGGGACCTCTGCTCTACAGAACACTGCAGCCTGATTGTAGACTGGAGCTGGTTGCAGGGAGCATACAACCCCCCTGTTACAGTGGCTTCGATGGCTGCTGAATTATTTCCAGGCACAGTTCAAAGTGGTGGTTTTGAACTCTAAAGCCCTACATGGCTTTGGTTCAAGCTCTCTCAAAGGCTGGTGTCTCCCATTATGAGCCTGCCCAGGCATTAAGATCATCCAGGGAGGCCTTTCTCTCAGTCCTGCCACCTTCACAGTAGCTGCAGAAGTTGCAGAAGGGATAGCCATGTTGTTCTGTGCAAGCATCGTAAGTGAAAACAAAGTAAAAAGAAAAAGAACAAAAGAACAAAAGCGTGGTGGCACCTTAATCTTTTTTAAAATATAACCTTCACTTGGTGGGGATCCAGGAGAGGGCCTTCCCTGTGGCTGCTCCCAGACTCTGAAACTCCCTCCCACGGGAGGCCAGACTGGCCCCATCTTTGCTGTCCTTCCACAAACAGGAAAAAAGACCTTTCTCTTCAGGCAAGCTTTTCCTTACCGACTGGCGGTCTGAGAGGGTTTTTCAAATGGACTGTTGTACTCTGTTGTTTTTAATTTTTTCTTAGTATTGATTTTATTTACAACTTCTAATATATTACTTGTTTAATTGCTTTTTAAATGTTTGTATACTTGCTGTTTTTAGCTTTCGAATATTGTCTTTTAATTGTTATAAGTCACCTTGGGTCGTTTTAAGGAGAAAGGCAGAGTAAAAATATTTTAAATAAATACATAATAAAGTAATGAATAAGTGTGGCGAAGCTTTGGCACTCTGAGCGTTTTGGACTTTAATTTCTATAAACTTCACCCAGCATGGCCAATGACAAGGAATTATGGGAGCTGAAGTCCAAAGCATCAGGCTGTCCTAAAGTTCACCATCCCACTTGCATAAATTAAGGGGCAGGAAATATACTCATTGCTCTAACTTTCCCCTCTTTTTTTCAGGGTAGACAGAACTCTTCCATGCCTGTACAAGGAGCCTTGTGGTACAGTGATTAAACTGCAGTACTGCAGCCAAAACTCTGCTCACAACCTGTGTTCAATCTCAGATAGCAAACTAAAGGTTCACTCAGCCTTCCCTCCTTCTGAGGTCGGTAAAATGAGTACCCAGCTCAGCAATATGTAGCCTGAATAATTAAATTATAAACTGTGCTTTAAGCAATATGGGGCAGAATATAAGCAGTATGCTATGCTCTTTTTTTTGCTTTTTGCACAAGATGGCACCCAGTTGGGGTATGTTCATGAAGGCATGGATGAACTATAGAGAAATATGGGACTACCCCATCTGTTGGAAGAATCCTCCAGAAGCATCACCTCTTCACACATATTACAAATGTTGACTGGGGCATTTGGAAAGAAAGCAGTTTGTATCTGTCCCTTTCATTGCTTTCTCTTCATCTTCCTGTTACTCCAAAGAAAGAAAGATTTATCACTTTCTGCCCTCTCAAATAAGTTTTTCCTTTCCTTTCAAGCTGTGAACATCTCCTTCCTCCATGCCCCCCCCAACTTTTGGACCATGTGTTTCAGCCTAGCTCATGGTCAGCTATCTAGATTAGGAATTAGGTTTTCAATTTAGGTGCCTCCTAAATAAGTCTGTGGGTCTGAACACTTTAAGCTCAATGCCTACAGGAAACCCTGTTGCCACTTGTCTGCCACATAGAGAGATCACCTAACAGGGCTCTCTCATACATGATCAAACATCATCATCATCTTAGAACTATAGAGCTGGAGGGGACCCTATGGATTATTGAGTCCAGTCCTTGTCAAGGAGACACAGTGAGGGAATTTAACTCCCAACCATGGCCAGAGACGTAAACCACTGAGCTATTCAGCCAGCTAATCTTAGAATGGAAGAGCTGGAAGGGACCCTGGGTAAAGGTTCCCCTTGACATTTAGTCCAGTCGTGTCCGACTCTAGGGGGCAGTGCTCATCCCCGTCTCCAAGCCAGTGTTTGTCCATAGACAGTTTCCGTGGCCACGTGGCTAGTGCAACTAGACACAGAACAGCATTGCCTTCCCACCATGGTGGTACGAATTTATCTACTCACATTTACATGCTTTTGAACTGCTAGGTAGGAGGAGCTGGGACAAGCGACGGGAGCTCATTCCGTTGCGTGCATTCGATCTTACAACAGCTGGTCTTCTGACCTGGCAGCACAGAGGCTTCTGTGGTTTAACCCGCAGCGCCACCACGTCCCCTGGAAGGGACCCTATGGATCATTAAATCCAGCCCATCATGGAGGCACAGCAGGAGAATTGAACTCCAAACCTCTGGCTCCACAGCCAGATCCTTAAATCACTGAGCTATATAAATATATAACATCATGAACCAGTCATGAAACAGACAGATCCAGGAAGACTGGTCTAGGCTTACACAAATGCATTATGTAGAATATGCCATTCCCCTCACCTGAAACTATAGCTTCCAGAATCATTCAGCCAGACAGAGATAATTATAAAGTAAATGTTCCAAACTCTGTGTCTAGCAGTGTGAAATAAGTTGAGAAGAGCTTGCTCTCATTTCAGTGTTAGAAACAGACTCCCTTGCCCTGCTGTATTTGGTTCCATTCCAGATCATCATCATGATGATGATGATACCTCACCTGGGAACCGTTTTTGTGCCTGGTGCTTTCAACAAATGCCTTTGACCTGCCTCTCGTAAGACATATTTACGGCTTGATTCTGACCCAGTCCCAGGTTTAACAAACACAGCAAGCTATTAATTAACCACTAAATGTAATTTATCTTCCCTGGGGCTTCAAGTTGCCTAGCAGACAGGAGACCCCTTTTTTGTTGACCGAGGATATTGCGGAAGGAAGCATGGATTAATTACAAGCCTGTCTTTCTGAATTAAATGCCACGAAACACACAACTAGCACTCCAATCACAGAAAATGCTGGGTGGTGGCTTTTCTTCTTTAAGCTAAAAGATTTATATTTAGGTTCAGATGCCTGTGAGCCAAGACTGTCAACAGTAATTAGTCTTTTGAGATGGCACCAGAGAACAGGTTGGATTGTCGGCATGTAGCAGAAAGGAAACAGCGATTTAACTTTCTCCAAGTGTGAATTCATTTCACAATACTGTGGGCATGCGGTGCGATACGGGCACCTGTATCTACCGTCACTCTTTTGCTACCAACTATCACATCAACCCTGGCTCCCTCGGAGCAGGTTGTTGGTCTGTCTGCTGCTGACTCATTTTGACCTCACAATTTACCTCCTGAAATGGGCATTTTGAAAAATCTTACTCTAACATGGTGAGAATGCCTGATCTCAGGAATAATTTTCTTTATTTCTTTTTTTTTAAAAAAAATCAAAACATACTTTGTCTTGGGAACAGTTTGATGTTAGTTTCTTATGATATACTTTGCTTACGCTGGACTTCAAATGTGAGTCAAGGAAGGTTAGTTGGACAGCCAAACTTTTAACATCACTATAGACCCGGCATTCTCATTGGGGCCCATATGGGTCCCTGGCTTATTGGAAAGGGGCCGTCAAATGAAGACAATTCTTCACACACCACCTACTAAGGTTCATTATGTGATATATACATTCCTGATTCAGCCTAGAGTATATATATATATTCCTGATTCAGCCTAGAGTGGTCTTAACCGACCAGATAGGCGGGATATAAATAAAATATATATACACAATATGAAAGAAATATTTATTTATTTATTTATTTATTTGTGTTTATGGCCATTACCAAAAGAGATCGATTGATCGATCAATTGATCGATCGATCGATCGATCGATAGAGATAGAGAGAGAGAGAGAGACTGATTGCTATAGGCCATTAAAAGCTGGAATTAATCAGCAGGTGCTATAGAATTCACAGTATAATTCAATTCCACACTGCATCCACTTCATTTACAAGTAAGTCTTTTTCTTTCATTCAGTTTTGTTACTGGGGTGTAGGGCCACCCCTAGCATTAGGCAGAATGAGGTAGCTACCTCAGGCAGCAGAGTGTCTTGAAAGGGCAACTCATGGTTTATTATTTGTTTATTTGTACTCCCAAGGAGAAAGAGGTACTTGTGGGATTTCATCTGTATGATACATCAGAACAATTTATCTGTTTTTGAGTGTTGACCGTGATGGACAGAGAGCACCTCAGGTAGCAAAATGTATTGGACCCACACTTCCAGAAATGCATGAAAATTATACTTGCTATTTTTATCTTCTTGTGTAACAATATCATGTTGAACAACAACAATTGGAGAAACTGAGGGAAAGAATCTTGTGTTCACATCAATAAGATTTCCGTAGTAAATTTTCAAACAGGTTGGTTTCTCTTTAATGGTATTGTTTCAAGGGTTGATTCAACACTCCAGGCATTGACACTTTTGCCACAAATATAAGCAGACAAGTTTAGTTTAGTTTAGTTTACTAATCTCCTCTTAGTAAGAATGGAGTAAACTAACTAGACTTGTCCACAGTCTGAGGTAAGTGTTTGGCTCCTGATTTGTGACCTTATCTGGAAGCAAGGAACTATGGGAATGGCTTTGGTTGGCTCTCTTAGTATTTGGAGGCTGTAGTCAAGCAGATAAGAGCAAATATCATGGAAGTGGATCCTAACAAGGTGGTTCTGATACAAGATGGTCATGGTATGGCTCAGCTTAGACTGTAGGTGATTGACAGGATCTTTCTGATCAGGCACCAAAGGCCCAGTGCTGCTTCTTAAGAAGCACATTGGAAATATAGCTACAGTAGAAGTGCTTTCTCTCACCTTGGCTTAATAAGTAAATGTTACCTAGGTAAAGGTAAAGGTTACCCTTGACATTTAGTCCAGTTGTGTCTGACTCTAGGGCGCGGTGCTCATCCCTGTGTCCAAGCCGTAGAGCCGGCATTTGTTTCCATGGTCACGTGGCCAGCGCGGCTATACATGGAACACTGTTTACCCTCCCACTGAGGTGGTCCCTATTTATCTACTCACTCTTTTACATGCTTTCAAACTGCTAGGATGGCAAGAGCTGGGACAAGCAACGGGAGCTCACTCCGTTGCATGGATCTGATCTTACGACGGCTGGTCTTCTGACCTTGCAGCACAGAGGCTTCTGCGGCTTAACCTGCAGTGCTACCACATCCCTTAAGTGTTACCTATTAATTTTTAAATTAAAAAATTTTACAGTATTTTTTAATTTAACAAATAAACAATCTTAGAAATAAATGAACCATCTTGGATCGGCAGAGCTGGAAAGAACCCCATGGATCACTGGGTCCAGTCCCTGTCAAGGAGGCATCGTGGGGGGAATTGAACTCCCAACCTTTGGCTGTGTAGCCAGATACCTAAACCACAAAGTGATCCAGCAGTTCAATTGGACACGGCCATTTATTTTATAACAATGATGATTGACTTCAGTATGTATTTTGCTATAAATAATTCTCCTAATATTTAAGGAAAGGAAGTTGCAGGGCAAGGAGCCTTTACAGGTTGCCCAGAACTGGCAGAGCTTGACCGCTCTTGGACATTCCGCTTCAGGTCCTTGAAGGACCACAAAACTTACCTTGGAGCTGTTTTTCTCTCTCTCTCTCTCCCTGCCTGACTTTTCTCATAGGGTCCTTTTAAAGATCAAGAGAAGAGGACGAGAGACATACATATCACCTTAGCTTCTTAGGGAGGATGTGGGATATGGATATATACAATAAAGAGGAGTAAATAAACCTCACTCCAGGCTGCAGTTTGGAGGCAAAGGTGCGCATGCATTGAAACCATGAGTTTGATTTGGAGTGTGATCTGCAAAGACTAAAAGACTAGGTAGGAGTGTGTGGTCGTGGGGAAGATGGATCAGAAGGAAGGGCATTCATTAGTCAGCAGGGCTTTAGGATTTGGTGGCAGATGAGCAGGGCCTTCTCAGTCACCCCATTCCCACTTCAGTCACTACATTTCAGAAGCTGGGGTGGTTTTTCCTAGGGTTGGCACTAGGCCAACCGTTCCTCCGCTGCTCTCGACCTCCAGCCGGCAAGGCCAGCTGGTGAGCCAGGCTGCCCTTCTCCGCCTCTGCTGAGACCCCGTTGCTGGAGGGTTCTACAGGCGGAAGGGACCCTCTCTGCTCCGTCATTCCTATCCAGTAGGGGATGACGTCCCCAGGTTGGAGCCCAGCTCCAGCATGCTGGAGGGGGAGGGTGGCAAGTTCAGTAGAGCAGCCTCTCCTTTCCCACAGTGGGCCGGGGTCCGGAGGGGTGGGAGAAGGAGAATGGCAGTGTGGTTAAAAGAAGGATGATCACCCTCGCACACATTTCCTCTCCTCCTCTTCCAGGTTATTCAGGTGTGATGGCAACGGAGACGTCTGGCTACGAAGCAGCCCTGGTTCAGGCTTGCCGGAAGCCTTAAGGCAAGAGCCGCTGCTCAGGCACACCTAGGAAGAGGATGTCTCTAAGCAACCCACTTTCGCGACCTCCTGCTTCTGCCTTCCTTGCTGTGCTTGGCCTCCACTAAGCTCTGTCGCTCTGCAGGTGCCCCCAGGTGAGTGAAGAGGTGGATAGAGCCCCCCCTCCCTGTGTTCTCTTCTTAGAGAAAGGGGGACTCGGAGCTCGGCATGAAACCAATTGCTTCAGCTGCACCTCCTGTAGCCACTCTTTTTCGGGGGCTGGGTTTGCAAGATAGCTGTGCCCCTTCAACGTTTACGCACTGTGATCATGCCAGCTCTGAAGTCCTTTCTTCATCTGATTGCAAGCTTTTTTGCGCTGAGATTATGCTTCCTATCCTGTAGGGCTGGAGAACATTTTTGACTCTCTCTCTCTCTCTCTCTCTCTCTCACCTTCCTTTTGTCACTGAGGAGCTTTGTCTTCTGGGTGGCGCAGTGAACAGGCAATGTTGCTTTCAGGGCACATTTTGTGCTGCTGGCTTTGTGTACCCAAATTGCTAGTTACAACTCTGTTAAGAGCCAGGTACTGCACTGCTGATCCTGATAAGAGCTGAAGAGGCATTCAGGATGTGGAACGCAATACGTATTGCTCAGAGGGGCAAAAGTCCAGAAGTTCTTATGGAATTGCTGCATGCCAGGAGTGTTTAGCTCACTGTTCTTTGCACACAAGAAGCTGGATTGTACCCTTTTGTGTTTTGCACAAGATAGCGTTGTGGGCATGAAAGCGGCAATCACAGTGTATGTTTCTGTGTTCAGAAAACACCCTCTCTCTCTCTCTCTCCCAATATATTCTGAAATGTTAACAACCTCTCTTAATTCTTCCATGCTGCTAATGCAATTGTTGTCATTGTTTCTTTGACCGTATTTAAGGAACATTTCAAAATGCAATCAAGAGAGATTTGTCCTACCGCCTTGTCTTCAAGTTCAAAGATAATTGCCATGACTTGAATGGTGCATGGATAGGAAAAAGGTGAATGGTGGTGAAGGACGTTGTTTTGGAAACAATACAGTTCCATTTGTATGTACCCAGCGCAGTTCACAATGAGGAACAGACAACAATTTCACTAGATTCGAGATTCCCAGTGAAAGAGCCGTTTTCATATCCCTAACAGTGGTTTAAGCATCTGGCTGTGGAGCCAGAGGTTGGGAGTTCAATCCTCCCCACTGGGCCTCCAGGGAGAAAAGCCAGCCTGTGTAGCCTTGGGCAAGCTGCACAGTCCCAGGTTGCCCTCAGGAGAAAGGAATGGGAAACTACTTCTGAGTAGTCTTTACCTCGAAAACGATGTAAATGGTCAGCATAAGTCAGAATTGACTTGATGGCACATGAAAAAAAGACCCTTGTGTTTCTCTCAGAAACTGGTACATTTCCAAGGCTGGTGGTACATTTTGAAGAAAAAGTTGTGTATATTTTTTTAAAAGGCAAATGATTAAAATGATTTTTTAAAATGATACTCCTGGGAACTATATACAAACATGCTTCAATCCGTGAAGAAAATGTGAACAAAAATGCTTACATTAAGAGAAAGATCTACAAAAAAATGCCTAAAAATTTCCATGAGGGAAGGAGGTTAAAAAAAAAAAAAGCTAAAGTCTCACATCTCAATGGGAGCCGAGGATGGGATACGAATGCTGGTGGGATCTGGAGAAGCACAAGAAAATCAAGAGTAAGAGGTTTTCACATCTGTAGTCTAAATTGGTTTGAGAAGGATGTAATCTGGAAACATTTCAGATGAGCAAAGTGAAGTATGCAGACGTCATAACATCCCAAGGATCTGAGATACCTATATATACTTGTCTTCAAGAAGCTGAAGGCTGTGCACTCTCGTTGTTTCATCCTCACAGAAAAACCTGGGGAAAACTATGATTTTTCCCAATGTAGGAGGACTGTGAGTTCTACTGAATTTTTGTGTTTGAAACAAGTTTCCTTTACTTGAAATTCTCTGAGCAGAATCCCTTTTTTATTGGTATTTGTTGAGGGCATCTCAGGGCTCTGGTACAAAAACAAAGTAGGGCCCACAAGACTTTCCACTCTTGCTCTGACTGCAGAGAGTACAGTCAGAGGACTTGGTTATTAAAAGTTCTCCTCAAGGCTTTCCTGAGTACGTGACACCAACCCCAGTTCCTGAGAAAACAACTACGGCAGTCTCTACAGATCAAGACAATTCCTTGTGTTGGATTGAAACCAAGGGTACACAGAGAAAGCAATCTCCACCTGTTGAAAGATGCCAGAAAAAGAGAGAGAGAGAGGAAGATGTTGTCATTAAAGATAAGAGAAGAAAAGTTGAAGGACTGACAAAATATGATTTGATACCTTTTGTAATAGAGATTTAAAGGCACGGATTGATAAAAGGAAGCAGTATAAATCTCAAATGTTAGGAGTGTGCGGTCGTCTTAATTTAAGGTTATGTATGTTATATAGCTACTCAAGCAAGACATACACTGGATATCTCAGCTTAATAATTTAATATGGTTAAGGTTGGAATTACAGGAAGTTGGCGGGTACATTGAGAATATGTTTTGAAACAAAATAATAAGATCACTGTGTTGTTAAAAAAATTTGAAAACCCTTTTCTTAAAAATATGTTACAAATTTGGAATAAATATAGAATATATATATTTTCCATTAATTTCTCTATTACCCCTAGTAGTAGAGTGAGAGAAATTTCCGAAAAATCTGAAAGGGAACTTGGAAAACCTATTAAGGAAGAAACAAGTTATTAGATTTAAAAATGGGTTAGAAGGAATGAGTAATAAAGAGCATATAATAGCAATATTAAGATTGAAAAGAATGTCTTGGCTTAACCTTATCCATTTAGAACAATGGTCTAAAAGAACAGGTAATAGGAAATGGCAAATGTAGAGATCTTACAACATTTGAAGAATATATGTGTGTGTGTGTGTTTGTGTGTGTGTGTGTGTGTGTGTGTGTGTGTGTGTGTGTGTAAACTAAAATAAGGTAAAGAAAGAGATAACAAGTAGAATTTATAAGATATTAAGAGAAGCAGATGAGCAACAAGATGTTCTTAAAGCATTATGGGAATTTCATTTGGAGGAAGAAATAAATTTAGAAGTGTGGAAAGAATACGTTATAAAATAATATTTAAGTGTATGTCTGTATAGATAAAAGACAATGTTTATAAATTAGTTTGGATATGGTATTTAATTGGAGTGAAATTAAATAATATGGATCGTAAATATTCTAATTTATGTTGGAGAAGATATTAGGAAGTGAGTACTTGTTTCCTTATGGGGTTTGAATGTGAGAATCTATTGAAATTTTGGAGGTTTGTCTTCAAGGAAATGAATTAAATATTAAAGTTAAATACTGTATAGAGGTTTGCCCTAAGATAGTTCGTTTAGCAACATTTGATAATGATCAATGGGGTTGGACAATGAAAGAACTAATTTCAAATTTATTAACAGCAACAAGATTAATGGTAGTAAGGCACTGGAAAGTTAAGCATGACTTGCAGTCGGATGAATGGCATAAAGAAGTCTGGAATATAGTTATTAATGATAAATTAACATGCAGCATGAAAATGAAGAAGGAATCAGTACATAGGGGTGTTTTCATTGATACAGGGAGAGATTTTATGGCAGTTGGGATTTTTAAAAAGGGAAGGGTTTTATACCGACCTGAATGACGTTCTGTAATGAAGAAAAATAATATACAGTATATCTCCAGACGGTCCCAGTGGGGTATGTATGCGTGCATGCACACTTTTTGTATTATTGTGTTGTTTTTGTGTTTAGGTTTTTTTCTTCGTTGTGTCCTTCATTTTGTATTATTAGCTAAAAAAAAAAAACCAAAACAACAGATTTCAAAAAGAAAAATTCCAACTGGCCAAAGCAAGAAAGAAGCTCATTAACAACTTGACGCAGTTTTGTGTGTGTGTGTGTGTGTGTGTGTGTGTGTGTGTGTGTGTGTGTGTGTGTGTGTGTGTGTGTGTGTGTGTGTGTGTGTGTGTGTGTGTGTGTGTGTGTGTGTGAGAGAGAGAGAGAGAGAGAGAGAGAGAATCATGCCAGCTACTTTGTAGAAAATGGCTACAAACGAGGAAGAAGGCAGCTGTTGAAATGGAATGGGAACAAGCATGGCAGAAGTAAGGAATGCAGAAGGAAGGTGCAACTTGAACCTGCAGATATTCAGTAATTACATGGCTACCAATGGATGTTATGCTGAAATTTGTATAAAATGATAGGTACACCAAAATTGTTGCCCTCATCAATGCTGTATCCGTTATATGAGGGTGTACCTTTTTCAGTTTGCAGGCAGGCTAACATAACCTACATCCCATAATTTCAGTGGCACTGTATTTGCCAACAACACAAAACATTATATCATCAGGAAAGCATGAAGTCTACAATATTACTAAGAGACCTAGCAATAGGACTCTTTGCTGATGTCAAACTATCAATGTGAGTGGAAAAAAAGACAAAACAACCACAAAGGCAGCACTAATAGTTTCACATGCCCAAAGTTGTCCAAATCTTGATAACTTTATAATGTCCCTTTCAATTGTGTATAGAAGGAGTGAGAAATGCGTGGTCTTTTTGATATTGTTAGCCGGTAACTCTCATTATCTCTCTCCATTGGCTTTACTCCCAATTGTTGATGCTGATGAGCCACCATACCACCATATGTCAATATGGACTAATGTCAGAAAGTAAGCAGGGTGGGTAGATGAGGGAGAGACCACTAAGGTACAAGACGAATCTCCCCAATGGGCTAAGAAGCTTTTTAACCTCTGGAGAGCTGTTGCCAGAAAGAGTTGGCAATAACAGGACAGATGAACCAGCCGTCTGAGGCACTAGAAGGCAGCTGTTTACATTTATTACAATATAAAGAGCAAGAAAGTTCTTTCATAATTCTTGTGAAGACAGCTGACTATTCTAAGCTGGACACTGGGCAAGGGAAGAGGAAAACAGCCATGCCCTGGTGCCAAGCGGAGTCTCTCTCTTCTTGTTTCTCATTTTCATTTTCATTTTCATTTTCTCTCTTGGTGTGCTACTACAGGTCAAACTCCATGTCTGAAACTCTCGCTGTGATTCACATTACCTCCAGCATGATGCTTATCCACAAAGACTATCCATGCATTCAGCCATAAGTCATCAGCTGATAGGTTCACAGACACAAATGTGAACAAGTTTGTGCCTACAGACACTGTTACTTGGGAATGACAATGTACAACAACTCCTTTCCTGTTGAAGTAATGTTTTAAACCAGGTTGCATCCTGGCATTCCCAAAGATGTTAGTTGTATGTATTCTATTTTCGTGTGCTAAAATTATATTAACAAGCAACACAAAGAACTCACCTTCTTTGCTGGTCTTCTGGGGCATTCCAACATGCTCAATACCTAACCCACCACCTAACTCCCAGCAGCCTTCACCACTAGCTGTGCTGGCCAGGATTTCTGGGAGTTGTAGTCCAAGAACATCTGGGTCTCCAGGTTGGGAACCACTGACCTAACCCAATGTGAGCGTCTCCTGTTTGGAAAAGGTTTATTAAGGGTTAGTTCAGTTCAAACTTGTCCTCAGCCAGCAGATGTCACCGTTGTTTTCCAAATGTGCATGTGATATTGGAGAAGGATGGCACACCGTCTTAAAGAAAAGAAAAAAAGCTAGTAACCTTCCCATGGGTTCACTGTGTCTCTCCTAATCTCACTAAATTTCCTCTGGAGCTCTGCGAAAGAAAACACTTCAGTGAAACCGTGTCTTTAGGCTGTCAGGCACTGGAAAATTACTGCATGCATTGGACTAGGTGTCAGTTAGGTTGCCTCCTCTTTTGTGCTTCTGCAAACAGCAAATGCATGAAAATTGACAGGGAAAACTACCTCGATAGATGGCCTCGCATGGGCCTACCATCGAGCTAATCGCCCAATAGGAAACCCGCTTTGCATGTCCTGATCATTGCTCCTCAGTGGTGACCTTTTTAATGAACACCATCTCAAGGAAAAACCGAGCCATTGTTTTGAACACCTGCAGTTTTGAAACCATCTCTTGGCCTATCCTTGGAATTAAAAAAAGAAAGAAAGGGAGATCAATAAATAGTTTTATTTCCCTGACACTGAAAATCAGGTTAGCTGCAGAAAGAAGTGGAAGACAGGACAGATGTCCCTCTTGTTTCCTTGCTGAACGTGGTTTTGCAAGAAAGGTCATTTGATGAAACAAAACCTACACACAGTTCTGGGTTAGCCAATGCTGTGATTGGATCACCGAAGTTATAAATAAGATGAGCCTTTGAGGTTTACAGAACTCTTTGTTAGGCAAAAGGCAGTATAAAATTGGGGGTTTGAAAAGAAACTCCACAGATCGGGCCAGGTACGGTGGCCACCGCTCATGGTGTCAGACCGCCAACAGGCAAAAACGGACTTTTAAGGTCTACACGTGGCAGAGGTAATGTGGACCTCTTGCTTGAACCCCAGCTTTGTATCATCTTTGTCTGCAGAACTCAAAAGCTAACATTATTTGCACCTTTTTACCGATCCAGTAGAAGTATCGTCTAACCCAGAACTCTGATTTTGTGTATTGGTTATACTGCTATTTTTAGTAGGAATTGCAAAACCATTTAAGCTGGATCACCTTCAAAAATAGTATAAGTCCTAGAAGCAAAGCCCTTTTGTGTCAGGAACAAGCCGCTAAACAGGTAGATCGCCATGCAAGTACACTTGGAAACAGTTGCTAATTTTCCTTTCCACAGGGCTGTCCAGTGACACATATGTATTCCTGGAATGTTAGAGAAGTTTCTAAATCTGTTGTTTTTTTTTTTTTAACCACAGTTGGGAAGGAAAAGGCAGAAGAGCTGCAGAGTGGACTGAATCCAACTGATAATCCAACTACAGTAGACACATTCATTTAATGAGGTTTACATAAGCATTGAGTCACTATGCAGTAATTGACTCAATAGCTAAAAATGTTGCTTCGCACAGTAAATCACACTAATATAGGCCCATTGAATCAGTGGGGATTTGATGAACCAGCTCCTCTGTAAGATTATTTTATTCAGTAAAGTAACTCACAACCAGAGTAGGCCCATTAGAATCAATTGAACTTATAATTCAATTGTACATTGGGTGATTCAGTGAGCTTATTTTACTGTTGACCCACAGGGGGAAAATTTGGGTAATACTACAGGTTTGAGGCAGGTTGATCTGCGTTTTTCACACACACACTCTCACTCTCTCTCAAGTGGAAGGTGGCTGATCCGCTCCCTATTTACAGTGGGGTCTTGACTTAAGAACAGCTCAAGTTAAGAACATTTTGACTTAAGAACCACTCTCATGGGAAAATATTGACTTGACTTACATACTTAGATTTGAGTTAAGAACTGAAAAAAAAACCACGTGGGAGGCAGGGAAAGTGCAAAATGTGAACTTTCAGTTAACGGTTGGCCAGTGAAAAGGGTGCCTGTCTGCTTCCTCACTCCTCCCAGCGTTTAGAGAGTGGATTGGGAGACAGTCTTCGGACTGCCTGGTACTGCCTGGACTGTATTTTCCCTGCCTTCCCTGAACCTTTCTTGACCTAAGAAAAAAAGAAACAAAATATCCCCCTCTAGTGGTCGAAGGCAGAATAGCAGCTTCCCATTAGTGTCTATGGACGGAAAAGAGCAGATACGGATCAAATGGTTTTCAATGCATTCCTATGGGAAATGCAGATTTGACCTGAGAACTTTTTGACTTGAGAACCGCCTTCCAATACGGATTAAGTTCTCAAGTCAAGACCCCACTGTACTGGGGGAGGAAAGAAGACTGTGGTGCCTTCCTTGAGTTTAGTCCCCTCCCAGCTTTCTCTCCAATTTTTACTCTCTTTTTTTCTGTTTAACAAGTTAGGCAAAGCCTCTTGCTTGTTTTTTTGCACTTCACGGCAAAGCATAGGCAGTTCCCCTTTAACTATGCCACGTGCTGGTGCACTGAAAAAAAGGTCCCCCCTGTTTCTCCCAGTGTGGCCAGTTAATGCGGAGAAGAACCAGGGAAACAGGGGCAACTTCAGAGTGAATGAGTGCGGGAGAAACTGCATTTTCCTTGCTAGGTAGTCACAGCCTTACTGGGCTTTTCAGTCAATATTGGTCTCTAGACACAAAGAATACTGCGATGAAAACAAGCACTTCTTTAACAAGCCCTCAGTTTCTGAAGCTATAAAACAGGCATGCATGCCAGTGCACACACACAACACCCATAATGCTCAGATGCTCTGATGATAAAGGACAGGCTGCTGTTGATATTCCTGGGATGTGTCTCAGGGTGGATGATATTGTAGAGCAACTCTCTGCTGAAAAGCTTGCAAGAATCCTCCATAACCATGTCCCAGGCATCTGTGAACATTTGCCCTCTCTTTCATTGCCTATCTATCTATCTATCTATCTATCTATCTATCTATCTATCTATCTATCTATCTATCTATCTATCTATCTATCTATCTATCTATCTATCTATCTATCTATCTATCTATCTATCTATCTATCTATCTATCTATCTATCTATCTATCTATCTATCTATCTATCTAATCACTCCCTCCCTCCCACCTTTCTCCTCAAAAAGACACAAGGCAGCTTACATAATTAAAACAGCACTGAAAAGCTAAAAACAGTAAGGTAGTACCAGAAAATGCTGAGCACCTATTAGTGAGGATCTTTTTCTGTGGAGACCTGGATCCTCTCTCTTGGGGGAGGGGAAAGGGTGAGGTGATCACAGGTGAGGGGAATCCCCCCCCCCCTGGGCTGAGCATTTCGGGTGGGGTATCTTTAGAGTTGGGATCTAAACAGTGACATTTCCTATCCCTGGCTGTAACATCAATAGGTTAAGAAGCTCGTGGCAATTCCCTTGAACCCCTGCAATTGGTTCTCCTGGCAAAGGCTGATGAGAACAGAGGCCCAGCAATATCAGGAGGGTCAGAGGTTTCCTGCTGCAGATTCGTCCTCTCTCTTGGCCCTTTCCTCTGCTTGCACACTTGAAAAGCTCAAGCTTTCCATAGCCAGCCAGCCATGCTGCCAATGTCATGCGCTCCTCTTCTTTGAGTTAGTGAGAAAAATAAGGCCTGCAACCGTCTATACATCGGAGGAATGTTGATCTTGTTGATATACACTCAGAACTTGGAAGGTCAGTCTCTCCGGCTTGGGTCACCTCTTTTGATCTTCCTATTTTCTTTTACGTGGACAGATTCAGAGTGGGAGGCTAACAATCGATCCCACGGAGGGCAGAGTGGCTTGCAGCTCCATGGTTTGGTGAAGCGACAGCTTCAGGAAATAGCCATTGTCCCTTCTGTTAGCAGAGAATGTATTTTATGACCCTTGAGATCATTGATCTGGGGGGTGGGGGTGGGGGCACCCCACCACAAGAAGTACTTGAAACCCTGGAATGAAGACATTCCACACTTGTTGGTCAGCCTCTTTGACAGACACAAGTTTGCTCCCTTTGGTTTTGAAAACTAGATATGCACAGCAGACCATGTCTACATCAAGCTGAAAGGGAACATATGGTCAGATCAAGATTGAATTAAAACTCATGGGGGTTTGAAAGAGAAAGCTTGGGAAAAAAAATCTGTAGCAGCAGAAATAATTCTTTGCTTTTTAGACCGTAATTACAAGTGACATGTTTCCTCTCTCCAGCGCAATCTTCTAGTTAGTTCATATTAGATCTGTGGGTTGGATCCAAATTGTTGCTGCTTAGAGCAGGCCCATGGAAATCAATGGGGCTTAAGGGAAGAACCATAGTTTTCACTGGGTCTACTCTAAGCAGGACTGAGGCTCTAGTATTCATCTGCATTTCCTTCACGGCCTCTCCTTTTTGCTCTTGGGTACCTGGATCTCACTTTTTGCAGGAATTCCCTTGTCAAATAGTACATATTATCCCATTAATACCACTCTGCATCAGTCACTGCAATTAGAGTGAACTTATTTTCCCTTCTTGCTCATTTTGTGCAACAGTGCTTGAACAACACTTATTACTATCCCCTAGAGAATCATTTATATCCCATCGCCAGCATTCTTCCACTCCCTTGGAAACTTGAAATGGGGAGTTTAGATTACAAAACAGGAAGAGGAGAAGTTGTAAACATGCATTTTCTCTCTGTATTCCTTCCAAGGAGTATTAGAACACAACTAGGCAGGGCACAGGCTGAGTAAGACAGACTTGCTCACCCACCTTTTCCTACTAAGGTGGAGGCTTCTTCCTGCCATCAGTCCATCTGCAGTCCGAGATCACTTGGCTGAGCTAAGGAGACCCTTCCAAAAAAAAAGAAAAAAGAAAGAAAGAAAGGAAATGAGATAGTACAAAACAACACCCAGACCAAGCCAAGCTAAGCCAAAACTTCCTTTAATTTGCTGAAGATAACAGCCAACTTTGTTGACCCCCTAGTATCCTTTTCTTCTTTTGACCTGCTTCTAGCATGAGCAGCTGCCACTGAGCCTTTGGGCAATAGGCCATGAGTAGGAAAGAGATAAAACCATGGTATTGTGTACTTGTGGCTCTTCCCACCTCCCTGAGCAGCTGACCATTCATCAGCCAAGCAGGGAGACTCCCTGTCCTATCTCTGCACCACAGTGGTCAGCTGCATGGGGAGGCAGGGAAGAGTTGGCTGGGCTCCTTCTGTGATTGATGCAATGTCAACAGAGCCAGGCACCATGCTGCGAATGGTGAGTGGACCTGCCAGCTCAGGGGGAGGGAATGGGTCTCTGTAGCACCTCTGGTGCTGCTATTCACATTCGTATCCCCAGGGATACGAATTGCCCATATTTAGCTCACATCATCCCCCACCTGCATACTGAGAATGTGGTACACACTGCATGGCATTCCTTTTTCACTCAGCTCACCATAGCATTGAGTTTAATGAGGCATCATTCTTTGATGGACTTTTATCTCATGTGCTTTGTTACAACAGTAGATTGATGTGGGGCTACCACAAGTGGATGCTGTGCAAAGCAAGCAAAACAGAACTCCCTTTTCTCTGCTCAGACTCTTATCTATATGCCCATCCTTTTCCTAATAGCCATTTGTGCCACAAGGAAGGCATGTGCATGTAAGCCAAATGATTATAAGAAAACACATACAAAATGTACAATATATGCCCTTTCAGTGACAAAGTCCTTTTCCTCTCCCACCCCAGAATAATGATGTGAGACACAAAGTGATCGGGTAAACCAGGGCCACGCTTTATTAATCAATGCAATATTTAAGATCTCACAACAGAGAGGGGCCTGCCGTCGTGCAGAAAGAGTATATATAGGGTCTCATGGGACCCCTATTCCAGAAAATGGGTGAGTCCCACGCCCTGAGGCTGTACGGTCCTACAGACAGCGCAACTCCGGCCAGCCTTGCTTTGACCAGCCCCAGCCCTCAAACCTCCAATTCCATTAGTGGCCCTTGGTCCGGGCATGGCACCAGCACATCCTCCCCCCCCGGCATGTTGTAATCTCATGATCCACAGCACTGGGAGTTTGGATGCGCTATATCCTTGCTTGTGTTTTCACTGGGGCTCACTGACCTAACTTTCTTCTGCACTACTCACCATGGCGCAGGGACTAGCACGACCATGTTCCTTGCCCGACCATCTCATCTACAATCACACATAGGCTCCTCTGAAGATCCCGAAGGAAGAGCTCCGTTCCCAAATCAGACAGGTGAACCCCATCACTCCTAAACAGCTCCAGCTGGTCCAAACGGATGTTGGGATGCCCTGTGAGAGTTCCAAGTCCCGTGCACTGCAGACTTCCCTATTAAGTCTTCTACGAGCTGTGTTTATGCACTGTGGGGAGTAATCTGCTCTCCAGCTCGACTGAGGTACCGTTGTCAACCACAAAATGCTCATTTCCGGGTGTTCTGCCTTCAGTAGGCTCAAATCTTGTATTATAACGATCACCAACAACTTGCCGCTATGCTCAGCTAAGTCGTTGTCATCGAGACATCGGGAGGGGAAACATGAGGGTCGTGAGGGTACGCATCCCACAGCAGGAACGCATCCCTTGCGCTGCAGAGCTAACCTGAGTGGGCTGTGGGACCCATCCTTCTGGAGGCAGGTTTGATGGAAAGGCATGTACGTACACCCGTTTGCGCTCTGCCAGGCCAAGGCCAAGAGGCTGTTTCCCTGTAAGTGTCTGGTGCCACCTGCCAACCCTGCTGCTGCTGAATCCTGGATTGCTCTCGTTGCTGCCCCTTCTCCACTTACTGCCATCTTCGCCCCTGGTTCTGAAGGACCACCCGCTGCTCCTGCTACTCCACTCTGGGACGCCTGTGGTGACGACTCTGACGCTGGTACCAGTGCACCTGGAGTAGCAACCTGTCTTGCCTCTAGCACAGCAAAACGAGATAATAAATCATTAGCCCAGGTTTTAAGCTTTGTTCTCTTAGGACTCTTCGACTCCTTGGCTGACCTATGAGGCTGGGTCCTACTTGCAGCCGGTCCAGGCTGTAACGCATGCTCCGCCTCCAGTGCAGCAATCTTAGCTTGTAGCTGCTGCCATATTGGCCAGCTCTCCTCATCAGGAGAAGATGATGAAAGCAAAGCCTGAGGCACTGGGTGCCTTGCAGCAGGCTGCTTGCCCTTGCCCTTGTATGTATGTATGTATGTATGTAGGCAGGCAGGCAGGCAGGCAGGCAGGCAGGCAGGCAGGCAGGCAGGCAAGAAGGCTCCATGTGGCAAAGTGCGCTCGTTGACAGAGTAGCCATTTTCTTATTACGTGCAGATCATCTGCTCCACCAGAAAAACCCATCCAAACAATCCATTATAGATAATCTCTCATTAGAAATTGGAATTCCTTAATTGCTGAAAGTGTCTGAGTGTCATGGCAGGAGATTTTCTTGCTTCCTATAATTTTTAGATTAGCTTGCTTCATTTTGTGATTGGTTTATGAGAGCTAAGTACAGCTTGTGTGCAGGGCTGATGCTTCAGACCTGAAGGTCTGCCTCAAGCACATGGCTGGAACGTAAATATGTTTTCAGTTCTGACAGATTATCTGTACTGTGTAATTAGGCTCCCAGCCATCTGCATCATAGGGAGTTCATTAGGGCTGATTATACAGAAGAAACATTATCTTCCCTATATCTTGTTCAGGGTCCCCCAACACTGAAGACTTATTTCACCAAATAAGGATAATTTTAAAAAAATATCTTTCTGAAAAGGAATATTGCTGAAAATATTAGATGGAGTAGAAATGAGTCCTTGGCCCCAAATCAATGTCCAAATGTAATTATTTTCCCATGTTGGAAATGTTCCTGTTCTGGACTGTGACACTAGCCATACTGGCTGACCGACTGGGGAACAGAAGTCCAAACAAGTTTCCACTTTAAAAACTGATCAAACACTTTTATCAATCAATCAAAGGAACCAAAGGGTTAAAGTGAAACCAATCCACACAGGTGCATTATCAATGGGATGTCATACTTTTCCTTTCAGAAGACAAAGGTTACAGTGGTCACCATTCAAGATGACAGAGCTTGCTTAGTTAACGATGGCAACCATGCAGATCACGGAGGTGCCATGCATATAAATATAAATAGACTTGAACTTCATTTGAGTTATGGAAATATTAGACCTACACTCTATCAAAAGCAAGGGATCATCTAAGCTGGTGACAAACCAGATCTGATATATGGAACAATGACCTTAGAGTATCAATGAATTGCTTGTTCTTGTTTGAAGCAGGTGAGCTCTGCATCCCCAGCACAGGGGGACAGTTTAGAAAGGGATAAACCTTATTAAAACAAAAACAGGAAAGATATTGTCCAGGCGGATTAAACAGTAGAATACTACAGCCTGTTGCCCATCTCTTAGACATCGTTGGGCAAAAGGTGGTTTACAGTCCACCTTCACTGAGGGCTTTGAAATGTGCATTTGCCATGTGCTGGCTAGCTTCTCCTCCATGTGTAAATTTGATGATATCTTTGATAGTTTGGTTTCTGTATCTCTTGCCGCCTGACCTGGGGGTGTGTGTCTCTCTCTGTTGGCTGGGTGCCAACTCCAAACACAGATGTGGCATTTGTCTCTCCAGAAGCCTGGAGTCACCGTTTGGATGCTGAAGCTACAATTGCACTCCGTTAGTGAAAATAAACCTTGGCGCCCAAGGTAACAAGTTAAACAGAGTCTCTTATCAGGCAGCTTCAAATCCTCCCCTTTAATAAGCAGAATAAAGACACAGAGAGTTTAGGAAAAGCACAGAGAGAGCTTGATAAGAAACTTATGGCATGATATATTCAGTCTTCATATATCAGCATATATCATACATATATACATGTCATTATATACATAGCTTGTGAATAAATCACTTAGAGCCTCGTGGCGCAGTGGTTAAAACGCTGTACTGCAGCTAAAACTGTGCTCACGACCTGGGGTTCAAATCCCAGGTAGCCGGCTCAAGGTTGACTCAGCCTTCCATCCTTCCGAGGTCGGTAAAATGAGTACCCAGCTTGCTGGGGGGGCAATGTGTAGCCTGTATAATTAAAATTGTAAACCGCCCGGAGAGTGCTTGTAGCGCTATGGGGCGGTATATAAGTCCAATAAATAAATAAATATATAAATAAATAAACACAGACATTCAAAGAAGTAAAGACCACCAGACTCACAACTGAGTGGCAAAGTGCTGTTCCTACTCTTCTGCTTAAATAGGAAGAAGAGCAGCCGATCACTACAGACCATGCAGCTGAATGTGGTTAACCAGCACTACCTAAGCTTGTTCTAGCTGCATGTCATCAGTCATCCATCTTACATTGACTTTTACAGGCATGACTTTGCATTCATCATCCATTTTACATTCCCTCTACAAAATTAAATTTAACCCCTTGTTCACATGTTAGGAAGAGATCCTGACACTCTCCCCATCTTTTTACAGGGACCTGTTTCCAAAATTGTCCCGATGAGCAGATTTACTAAAATCATTTCCCACCTCAAAACAAAGCATATGAACAAGCAATGTGGAAGGCTCACGGAGACAGCGGGTGGGCAGGAATTCATATACAAACCTCTTCCTCCTACGGCTCCTTCATCTCCTAAGGTTTTTTCATCCAAGAAGTTCTCCTTTCTATATTTCTTTTCTCCTTTATTTTGCCTCAGTTGTGATCATCTGTACTCTTCATTTTTTGTTCCATGACCAAAGTATGTTAGTGGTCTGCATTTTGTATGCTTTATGCTTTCTTGGTCTTTCTTCATTTACCTTAGGACTCTTTTGCAGGCCACCCTCTCAATCCACAAAATTCTCATGTATCCTAAAACTTGACACCCTTGATATAAAACTCCTATTACATTAAAGACAGAAAGGAGATAGAAGCGGCATAAAATGAAATAAAGGAAATGATTCCTTTAACTAAAGTGTTCCTTAATTGCTTAATTTGGTGGCAAACACCAAAGAGAATTCTAAAACCTTAACTAATACAGTGGTGCCTCGCTTAACAGGGGCCCCATTTAACAATGAAATCGCATAGTGATTAACTTTTTGCAATTGCTTTTGCGATCGCTTTGCGATGTTTCCTATGGGGGTTTTTGCTTTGCAATGATCGGTACCCTGTTTCGCTTACTGATCATCGCAAAGTGATGATTTTTTAACAGCTGATCGGCGGTTCCAAAATGGCCGCTGGGTAAAAAATGGCCGCCCGCTGTTTTCTGGGACGTATTCCTTGCTTACCGGGCAGCAGAAATGGCCACCGTATGGAGGATTTTCGCTTAAAGGTGAGTCTGAAGCCCATAGGAATGCATTGAAGGGGTTTCAATGCATTCCTATGGACTTTTTAATATCGCATAGTGACGAAATCGTTTTGCAGCGATTTTGGTGCACGGATTATCGTCACTATGCGAGGCACCATTGTAATTGTATATTGCCAAGCTGATTTAGACTTTATAGTGACCCTCATAGAATGTTTTGAAATGATTTACTATTGCTTTGATGCTGGGTGTACTCTGGGGCAGTGCAACTTGCCCACGGCCATACAGGCTGGCTCTACTCACAGGCGACATAGTGAGGAATTGAACTCCGGATCTCTGGCTCCACAGCCAGGTACCTAAACCGCTGAGCTAGCCGGCATGTTCCTCTTGTTCAAGGCATTGGGATGATGACAAAGATATGGTCTCTAGGCACCCTGTACCCAACAACATCTCTAGTAAGCCTTGGGTTCTCTTCTCACTCAGGGACTGCAAAAGAGATATTGTCACACTGTCAGGGCCATTTTGACCTTAGGCAGAGCATGGCAATCCACTCAGGCGGCTGGTACTTGGGGGGAGGGGGCAGCATCAGGAGTAGTTAGCCTTCTTGAGTCCTCTTGGTGTTCTGCTTTGTTCAACGCCAGGGAAGCATATGCCACTCTGCTTATCCTGATCCCCCTAAACAGGCACACTGCTTCCAGGTGTGGTAGCAGATGCTGCGCCATTCTTAGTTGAGTCAGCTTTTGGCTGTCAAATAAGGGAGAGGGTATCATCTTAGCCTTGGTTTGAGGCAGCGGTGGATCTTGGGTTGGTCCTGCAAAAACCCCACCTGCATTTCTTAAAAACCCTCAGGATTGGGGAAGAAAAATGATTGCAACCCACAGTGGGTGACTTGGACCAATCAATACGGTACAAATCGTCGTAACTCAATAGATCAAGCCTGAGAAAAGTCAATCAGCAGAGCCCATTTGGAAAAGGAGGTTTTCCTCTCTCCTGCTCATTCAGATGGGCAGTTACAGAAGTCATCCCTTTGGAGAAGGGGTTTAACTTGACGGGTCTGTTGCCTGCCTCCATTCAAGAACTTTCCAAGGGCTTGAGTTGGGTTGGGAGAGGAAGACAAAGGACAGGTTTGCTGTCTAGCAGGAGTGAGCAGATGGTTTTTGGATGGCAACTCCCGGAATTCCTCAGGCAGCTATGGCTTCTGCATTTCAAAGGTCTCTGTCCTTGAATGTAAACACTTTGCAACAGCCGTAGCAAACTTGGCATCATCACGCTGCCCACACCTCTTTTACTTGAAAGTGCTTAGCACTGCATTTCTGATACCAGGGTCGACACAGGATTGTCTTAAAGTATTTATGTGGTTTATGTCTTCATGTCACACACACCCCTCTTGTCATACCACTTGATTTCATTTCATTTCCCCATCCCTTGCCCCCATATTGACCTCCCTCAGGTACAAAATGCCCTTCTTTCTCACGGGGCTGTTGGCCGAATTCTCCGTTAAAATGGAACAGAAGCTGAGGTGGTGGGGAAGCAGGGGAAGGGGGAGGAATCTGGAGGTGCAGAAGGAGTAGTGGGAGGTTTACCTTTCCATCCCAGCCCAAGTAACTGACAAACGATGCGCTCTGGCTCTTGTAAAAGGAAGAATGGATCTGATGCAGGACTGGCCCAAGATGTTTTGCTGCCTGAGGCAAAGTGCCCTGCATTCCATTTCCACTACAGAGGCCAAGAGTCAGGCAGCTGAATCTGATTTCAGTACTGCCTTCCTCCATTACACCTGAAAGGAGCAGGGTAGATTAGTGCGTGCGGGGCAGATTGTGTGGTGCAGAAAGCTGTGTGGTACTTTTTACATAACAAGAATCTACCAGCCAAATGTCCATGTCGAATATATGAATGGCACTCAAACAATAACCTCTAAGCATTATAAAACTTCATAACACTCTTGAGTAGTTTGAGTATGTGGTGCTCTGTCATAGCTGACATTTATCCCTGGAAAGGTTAATTCCAGTGTGAAATAAGACAACATTTTCCAATCATATCAAAATTCATCACCTTTTTCTTAAATTTAGAAAATTCTAGCTACTAGTAAAAAAAAACAAAACACAACTCTTCGAATCCCTAGAGGTACACACATATAGCTCTGTGCCTTGCCATTCTGCCTGCCTCCCAGGAACTGCCTCCACTCGAGGCAGCCACCTCTCACTCTGATTAATGGTAGGGATGATCCTAGTTTGATGCTAACAACCATAGGAGATCAGTTGCATAATACGGCGGAGGGAATCATACGAAACCTACTCACACTCATTATATGTTTGTGCATCTTTAGCATCTAACTTCCTCATTAGCCGGTAGTGCAGCAGTGGTTGAAACACCGAAGTACCGCTCTCTTGGGCAACCTTAACATGTGGCCAACTCATATCTGCATTGCACCTATGAGTTTTTAGGAGAGGTGCTGCCTCCAGTGGTGAAAGACGGCATCACATGTGATTTGCCTCACCTGTGCATCTCACGTTTAGCATGGTTTATTACATTGGAAGGTAAACACAGACTTAATTTGTGAGTCTTATTGCTTGACTGTTTCTTTTGACTGCTGAAACATCTCTCTCTCTCTCCAGAAATATCGTTATGGGGGTGAAAATGGATTAATGGCAGGGAACATGCGTCCTCCTTCACATCCAGCTTGATCCTGAATGTTCAGATTCTCTGTCTTCAGCAGTGCTGCAGCTTTTTAAAGCAGGCATGCTTCACAGTACTGTGAGGGGAAAAGAAAGCTGTGTTGCATTTAGAGCAGGAAATTGGAAAAATGCCACAGTCAATGATGGAAGCGTGAGCGACAGCTCAGTTATCCTTGTTTTCAACTTCCTCCCAGCCCTTTTCAGAGTGAAACCAAAAACATTTGAGTTGCTGCCGCTGAAATAAATAAATGATGATGCCAGTTTGCATCCAGTCAATAGCAACAACCCTGTTTTTGCTTCTCTTTCATTTTGTGGGAGGAGGTGTCGTTCATATTATTGCCATTGCTGTCACGGAAGTTGGGTGGGGAGTGGCTAAAAGCAGGGATGAACATTGTCTGTTGTAACTTTCTGTTGCAGTCTTCAGATTCTTCCTTCTCCACGCTTCTTCTAAAAGTCTTACTGCTGTGGCTTCCTAAACCAATTTCTTTACAGGGACTTTCTGCTGATGGAGAAGCTCTATGCACTCTCGAATCTCCCAGTCTGCTCCCACAATGTTGTACACTTAATGCTGCCTTAATCTTGGGGAAAGGAGAAGCAGAGCCCTAGACAACCACCACCACCACCACTACAACAGAGGGAAACAGAGCCTCTACAGACAAAGCCTGTTTCAGCTAGACTGGATAATTTATTGTCATCTGCCCTTTATCTCTCTAGGTAGGTATAGACATCTTTATGTGCTGTCAAGTAGCTTCTTCTTCTTCTTGAACATCACTTTGCTTGCGTGGGAAGTCGGTTCTTGATATGTATATATATTGAACATTTCCAATCTCTACGCCATTTTTTAATTTTCCATATTTACTTTTATATTCTTGTTAGGATTTTGATAACTTAATTCTTTGTGGCTTCAAACAACTCTACTGGTGTCCCATTTGCTGCTGGAGATCTCATTCTTCCAATTGCTTGGACAGGAGCTTTCTCTTCATTTCCTAAAATTTTTCGCTCTTCATGAACAAATTCTTCTTTCAAAGACTCATTCTTGCATCTGCCCTGTAGGGTTCCTCAGTAGATTGTTTCCATTTTTTTCTATTTTGTCCTAACCAGATAATATATTCCTATTGATCTTTCAGCATTCCTAATCTTGGTTTAACTTTCCCTTCAATTTCTTTGATATTATGGGCCACACCTCTTGTCTTATCTCTCTCTCTTTTGATCTCTTCTATATTCTGGCAATAATTAGTATAATAGTTCTCTTTACCCCATGTGACTCAAAACTGCTCAAATGTTGCATTCAGGACCTTATTTGTGTGATTCTTTACTTTTGCTTCACACAGCTCTCCTAGCTCTCAGTTAGTTGAGTTTAGGAATGCAAACCTGTTTTGTTTCTTTTAAAACTCGGCCTTTAAATTATTCAGGAGTATTGTTCTACTTATGATTGTTTAATATTTTTCTTCTTTTTAAAAATATATATCAACAGTCCATGGTCTGTGCCACAGCTGGCTCTTGGCTTTGTTTCAGCAGAAGAAAATAGAGCTTCTGTACCTCCTGCTTCCCGTTGTCTTGTCCATCTCATTTCTATATCAGCCATCTGGCAATGTCTATGTACACCGTAATCTACTGGGTGGTTTGAAGTGATAAGAAATGATTGACTTCGCCGAATTCTAACATTCCATCCCCCGTTTCACTTCTGCCTGCCAGAGCCAAAGTCTCCAATGATGTTTGGTCCTGTATTATTTCCTATTTTTGCATTCTAGTTCTCTCTTATTATCAGTGCTCCTGGTGTGTGATTGATGTCCTCCTGGATGCTTGAATAAAAATCTCAAGTTCTTCTTCTTCAGTCTCTGTTGCTGGAGCAGAGACTTGGAAATGGCTCTGTTGATAGGCTTTCCATGAGGTCTGATCAATGTCATTCATTGAGACTATGTGGTATAATTCCTAGCCGCTTGTGGTATATCTCATCTCATAATTAGAGCCACACCATTTCTTCTGAATTTGTTGTTTCCAGGGTAAAACAGTTCGTAATTACCAGATTGGGAATCTGTGGTTCCATTTCACTTTAATTCCCTCATACAAAGCACCATAATGTTTAAATGTCCCATTTCTTGTTTCACAATTTTGAGTTTGCCTTGGTTCATATTTTTCACCTTCCACGTTCCAGCTATATGCACTGAGCAGCACTGGGTTTTCCTTTTGCTTCTGTGTCTGTCAGCGGCTAGGTGTCCCTTTAGTTTTCCTTAACAACAACATCACAGTGTTGCCTCGCAAGATGATGTTAATTTGTTTTGCGAGAACATCGTGGTGCGAAAAGCGGTTCCCCATTGGAATGCATTGATTACCATTTAATGTGTTCTAGTGGGGAAAATAGTCCTTGTCTTGCGAAAATCGCCCATAGAGAAACCATTTTGCAAAGTGCGGATCAGCTGTCAAAATTGTTGTCTTGTGAAAAACGGTCCCGAAAACACCCGTTTTGCGAAGCACGGATCAGCTGTCAAAATCGTCATCTTGTGAAAAACGGTCCTGAAAAAAGTCTTGTGAAACACGGACTGAAACATCATCCAGCAAAAATTGCCCATAGGAAAACCCATTTTGTGAAGCACTATAGTAATCGCAAAAACTCATTTTCTTGCGAATAAAATGTTTTGCGAGGTAATCGTCTAGCAAGGCACTACTGTATTTGTATTTATTGTTTGCTGTTCCACAGGAACTGATCAAGTGCTTTCCAACCTGAGAATCTCTTCCAGTACTCTCTCTAGTTTCATTTTAGATTTCAACCTCACATGGTTTTCAAGGTATAAAAAGTGGTTTCAGATGGGCACCTTCTATGCAATACTAACAAGAATTCGCTTGAGTTTCACAGCTGTTGTGTGTAAAGGATCCCTTGCCAGTATCACTTTCCACAACTACTGCTAATTAGTAGCTGCCCTCCAGAAGCTTCTCCAGTTTCATAAACAACTATAAATTCACTTCTTAATGGTTCTTAATTCCCAAAGATGATGGATGCATCTCACTCTGGTGACCATTGCTCCTTAGGTGGCCCTGTAAAATGATTAGACTCGTAAAGGAGCCTAGCCTCCTGGCTATATTGTTCTCAGTGTCCTTGACAATACCCTTCATCATGTTAAGGAGGCAATAAAGATACATGTAGACATAGACATGTATGCATTTTTCTGCATATGCATATGCACATAAATTGCCAAGTGTCACAATCACCACGTGGTCCCTGCTTGTTTTGCCAAACAAAGAGCTCACACTATGTGCCCCTCAGCTGCCACCAGTTGATTACATCAACATTACCTATTATTAATAACCGAGGTCCAGGCCATATGCCATTTTAAAAGAACCAAATAGAAATTGTTTATTGATACAGGTGTTGACAGAACAAGCAATGTTGTTAACTCTTAAACAAACACTCTTTTACCCACTCTCAACCACCACTCTCCCGGCCAAACTCCTAAACTCTCTCTCAATCTCTTTATCTCAAAACCTTATCTAAACTATTCCTCCTCCTGCTGAGTCTCTTATATCTCATGACTCCACCCCCTAGCACTCCCATTGGTCTATGCAATTAGCACATGATTATTCATGAGCTCAGCAGATGCCACACCAAGTTAGATTTGAAAATTAAGCAATAGAAATTTGGAGATTAATTCATTGTTGCTTGGTGGTAAAATTGTAAATATTAGTTTTTGAATGTTCAGTGAAATTTACAAAGAATGGAATCACCACTGACCCCTTGGAAAGCATTTTTAAAAAAGTTCATTTTATTGTTTAAAGTTGTTTTTTCCCATTCTGTCATTTTTTCCTAGAAGCATTACAAACCCCATAATATGGTTTTTGTCTGGGAATGGTAGGGTCCAGAGCTTCTAGAAGCTGTCATGCTGGGGAAGAGTATCCTTGCTAAAGCATGCAATCTCATTTTACAGATTGTTAAGTTAATGCTTTGTCACGGATCGGTATCACTCTTTAAAACCCCAGAGTACACTGAAACCACTTGAAGATTAAATGTTCAATAGCAACCATTATGTCCACATTAAAAATAACAACAGTGAAAAACACTTTAACGAATCAAAATCAACAATTTCCAAAGTTTTGCATAGGGATATACATATTCATACATCCAGGAGATAGTTGTCTTAGTCTGTGGCAGCAAAAACAATAGGGAGTCCTGTGCCACTGAACAATTTTTATGTGGCAATCACTTCTGGGGTCTGCAGTCCCCTTCATCAGATGCATAATATTTGAGACTTTAATCCTAATGGTGTTACTTGTCTAAGCCACCTTGGAAGCATTTACGTTCTGAAAGTGAGTTGTAAGTAAGGATCCACAAATAAGTGTAATAAGTAAGAAATAGAAATCAGTAATATTTTGATCAAGAGAAAAACCCCACAAAGAACCAGATTTCTGGAAGTGCCTAGATATAGGGATAACTAAGCAGGGCACCACGAAGAAAAGAAGACATTTATAGGAGATGCCTATTGTAGTATTTCTGAAGGGTGCCTACTAGAGATGGGCATGGACAGAGGTTTGTGCCAGTTCGTATGCACGGTACCACAAGTGCCATGTGTTCCCTTCCCTTGCCTCCCCGGCCGATGTCCCACTCACTAGTAGAAGTGTGTGCCTCTCCTCCTCCTCTTTGGCTATTCGACTAGTCCCCGGCAGGCACATAGGTTTGACTATCTGGTGTCCTTGTCTGAATGGGCGATCAGCCAAGGAGGTAGGGCAGGGAAGCCTGTGCTTCTGCAGGAGACTGCACAAACATCCAAAGAGAAGGAGGAGAGGAGAGTGCGCTGGTTGGTGAGTGGAGGATCCGGCCAGGGAGGTGGGGGGAAGTGAATGCATGGCAGTGCACACAAACCAGCACAAACCTCCAAATGGAAGTTTGTGCACATTAACTAGCGCTTACCATTTCCTGGAATGTGAACGTTAATTTTGCGCCTAACCTGAGCCAGGAAAATTACATGCTCTAAAGAAGAAACATTACTATGGACTAAGCCTAAGCATCCAGATGAGTGAAGGACACTCCCTGAGAAGCTGATAGTGGGCAAATTAGAGCCCGTGGAAAGAGAACCACAGGCTTAGACTCCTAAGGTGTCTTTTCTGCCAGCCCCAAATGCTATTGCTAATTGGCCTAACTATTTATAATGAGAGGGTATTGTCTTCAAGGCAGGAAATGGAACTGTTCTGGTAAAGGTGAATGAGACAAGAATGAGACAGACTACTGCTGGGATGGATCGGAAATGACAAGACCAGCCAGTAATATCCAACTGTGGTGACAGCTTGACACCTATTGTTACCATCCTTGTTCAGTGAAACCGCCTAGGATGCTGTTGGCTATTACAGGAGGATTAATAGCCCGGCTGTATCAAAAATGCCACAGTAATGCCACCATTTACATCGTTAACAGGGCTAACTATGAGACCCACAAGAGCTTCAGCAGCTGCCTTGGTGACTGCCAGTGGCATGTATGCAAAGGTAACGGTGACTTCGTATTTACTCCCTGGGAAAGGTGGCAAAAATGCAAGCAAACAAAAAAGGCTGTATTTAGAAACCTTACATCTTAGACATTCCTTAAAAGAGGGAGGGAAAGAGAGCTGAAAACAAGGCTGTTATTTTACTTGCTCAGCAAAATGGTACGGTTATTTTGTCCTGAATTTTATCAAGGATTCTCACCGCTGACAGGTTCCACAATGCAACTCAAAGTCTAATGACAGCCCTGTGTATTTTCTCCTGTCTGCAGGTGGGATGCTGAGAAACGGCAGGATTAAAACCAGAAGTGAGGAAAGAGACATCTGGACTACAATCTCCAGAATCCACAAATCAGAGGATTGTGGAGTTTGTAGTAAAGAAGAAGAAGAAGAAGAAGAAGAAGAAGAAGAAGAAGAAGAAGAAGAAGAAGAAGAAGAAGAAGAAGAAGAAGAAGAGAGTATCTTTCCTGACTCTGATTAAAACAACCACCTGTCATCAGACATTTGGATCCACAGCTCTCCTAATCCTTGGCCATGGGCAATGCTGGCTGGGGTTTGTGGACGATGTGATGTAGTCCATAACACCTGCAGAGTTTGCATGCAGCCATTGTAGTGTCTCTTAGCCACCTCACCCTTTCTCTTTGTGCTGGCCCTTCAGGTGATTCAATTTCCTACTAAGTGGGAGGAATTCTCTCATGTTCTCATGTCACTTGATGATAGGCAGTGGTAGGTGGAAAGGATCAGGGGAATGGAAGCTGTGATCTGTCTGCAAGACACAGCGAACTCTTTGCAGCTCAGAAGCTGTGGAATAAAAGGGAAAAGGCTCGCCACATCTAAGAAGCACCTGAACCCTGGGACTCCATTCATTAGGCATAATGGACCCTCAAAAGAGGCTGTGTTTGGTACAGCACATGCTGGCATCTTGAGAAATAGGCAACATTGTTCTCTAGAAGTGAAGTTCACAGATATTCGTTTTTGGTTTATTGTGAGGCAAAAGAACAGACGGAAAATAAGCATTAAGACAAATAATCTCTACAAGGAACAATGTGCCCTCAGTATGAGAGTTTTTCTGCCACCTTTTAATTCCCCCCCCCCGGTTGTAGAACTTCAAACGACAGCTTTAAAAGCCTCTCCTTGCTGGCAGAAAGCACATTTTCTCTGCTAACAATGTGGTTCAAACTTCCCTTTTATCACTTTAACAAACTTGGATACCAGCTTTCATTTTTCTCTGCAGAAAAGTTAAAAAAAAAAACCCTTTGGCTGAATGTCCTTCTCCTCAGAGACTGTTCTGCCTTCACACTTGATAACAACTGACAGGTCTCTGCCAGGGAGCTTACTGTAGGTTAGGGTGGTCCATCGTGCAGTGCCCAAACCAAGAAGGTGCCAAGTTGTGTATGCTGATTTATAGAGAGAGATGCAAGTTTGGCAATCGTTACCATTTTTCCTCAGTCTGCTGTTTTGAGGGGCAGACTTGATGACTCTGAACGTAAGAGCCTGCCCAGTTTCCCTGTGGTTCTTGATGGGAAAACTGGGCTTGGGCTATGTAGCCCTCCAAATAAACAGTGCTTTTAAACAGGGAAGCATTCTCTGACAGCCTCCAAACACAGGATTGTTTGTGTAAATTGGAACACGTGGGCCACATAGGGGAGATGATAGAGGAACATAGTGCTGAGGGAATGTAGCCTGAGGTAAACAAGAAAAGAATTATCTTACTTCAGTTAGAGCCACATTGGCTTAGGCAAGCTTGAACAAGTACTTTACAGAGCACCGGCAACACTACTGCCATTTTTATGTCCTTAAGGTGTAGCAGTAACAAAAAAGCCTGCTAAGCTATATACTGTATGTCTTTCTCAAAAAAGAGAGTGTTGTGTTTCTGTCACACTAAGGCCAAGGTTCTTTGGCAGGATAATTGGTTGGACACGAGATCCAGAAGTCTAAGAACCACTGGCCTCTCTACAAGATGTTCTTGCTGTTTGCACTCCATGCGGTTGCTCTTCCCCTCATAAATAATACATTGCAGCTCCTTAACAAGTGCCTGGACGACGGAGCTAGCAGCGGCTAGCCGTCATGATGGATACGTATTCTCTCCAGTATCAGATGCAGTGGGCCACTTTATATCAGTCGCTGGGATTAGATCGCTTGTTGGTCACTGGCCGAGTAAAATAATGAACATGATGGTCTGATCCAGCATGATTCCATGGTCTCATTATGAGTCTTGACAGAAACTATAGCCAAAGTGCAGTTCTCTATTTATTTGAACACAATCCTGGCTGTAGACATGGCTGTGGTGAACTGATGAGATGCTGGTTGTGTGGATGGTTGTGTGTACCTAGTGTGTTATCAGATTGCTATAGCAGCTACCACAGTTGGAGATCCATTCACATACTTATTGAACAAGACCCTGGTCTATCCATCTGGTCTATCCATCTAGCTTTCCTCTTCTACTAGCAAATCTCTCTTTCTCTCTTTTGAAAGCTCCACCTTCTTCCACCGTCACCATTCAATGAATCTGGTTTCTTCTGGAAGAAGCTAAAGTTGTTTATCTCTCAAAGCTGAATACCTCATCTAATTTCAATACCCAAAATTTTAAAAAAGAATCAAAATCAAGTCCTGTGTCATTTTGATGAAGCAAATGTTGCAAATTGCTCTATAACAGAGGAAAGAAAATACATCAAAGCTTTATGGTGGCTGCATTTTATCCCAAATGTCACATTGTGCTAAGGCTTCCTCCAGACTTAAGCAGTGCCCCAAAGTGTTTGGTCTGTTGAAAGGCTAGGGTGGGCATTTTGGAGCTGACATTTCACCTGGCATTTCAAAATATCCGCAGCCTCTGAGTCTGGATTCCTATGGTGTTTCTGCTAGCTAGTGCCTTTTTAATGAAGTAGGTTATCCTCTTCTTTTATGTGAAGTTCAAACTCTCCCTACCGGTTCCATAAAAGTACCTAGGATTCAGTGTAGTCTAGGCAACAGTAAAATAATGAACTTTTGCTGATGGCTCCAACATGTTCAGATATACCAGAAAGGCTGGGGTAAGAAAGAACCAAATTGAAAAGGAGACTAATAATAGGCTTCTGCTGTCCAATTGTTTCCAACTTATGGCAACCTCTCAGACTTTGCAAGGTATGAAGTACTCAGGTATGACAGTATGAAGCACGAGGTATGAAGTACTCAGAAGTGGCTTGCCCAGAAGTGGCCTGCTAGCCCCATGTTGCGGTGGTGCTTTGGGACCATGCTCCTTGCCCAGAGCCACACAGGTGGCATCTCATACAACCTTCTCCACCACTCTCACACTCTGGCTGAGCTGGACTGGATTGTCCCCTGGGAGGTGCAGTGAGGGCTCAAAGGTCTGCCTGCTATGCATTCCCACCCAGTGAACCATGCCAGCTCCAAATATCCATTATTTCTCTAACACCGGCATTATTTATTTATCAGTTAAATATGTATCCCGCCACACATCCCATGAGCTGAAGGTTGTATGTGCTGCTCTTCTCCTTCCTCCTTCTCTTCCTGACAACCTGGTGAGGTACCTAAGGCACTGGGAGCGTGAAGGGCTCCTGCTGAGCATGTTTCAGGGTTCAGTGAGGACGTGATGCAGCATCCCAGGGGAGTCATCCCTTCTCGTTACTATCACTCTTTAGTGAGTGATGCACTCCCCAGGTAGCCATTGCCAAGTAGCCAAGGCAGCCGGAGTGGCAGGGTGGCAGCAGCAGAACCAGGTAGAGAGGCCCTGGGGATAGTGGGAAGGGGTTGGGCAGGCGTTGTCGTCATGAGGCAGTAGTTCCCTCCCCAGAATCAGCAAAATGAACCACAATTGTTTTCCTGGAAGTTCGTGGTGGTTCATGGTCAACTACAAATCACAAACCATTGTTCATGAACCCACGTTTTTCTGGTTTCTGCTCCTCTCTAGTAGCTCCTATTTAGTTGTTAAGAAAAAAGGTTTGCCTTCTTGTTACTCAAATCTTGGTATTGCATTGGTTGAGTTCACATGGGTCTCTCTCTTCTCTCTGGCTGCTAGATACCTTTGAAATTATGCTTAAAAATAAATAATGAGAGTTTTTTTTAAGAATTAAACTAAAGATTTTTTGGGGTTAAAACAGGTAGAGGGAAGGAAATTTATTTATTTATTTATTTATTTATTTATTTATTTATTTAAGGAAGGGTCATTCAAACCGAAGTGGAGAAACAATGGTAATCTGTAATATTTTTATAATACAGGGTGCCTCGCTTAACGAGTGCACCATTTAACAACGAATCCGCATAGCGACACGTTTTTTGCAATCACTAATGCGATCGCATTGCGATGATTCTAATGGGCGAAAATCGCGTTGCGATGATCAGTAAGCGTTTCACTTACCGATCTTCGCACTGCGATGTTCTAAAAACAGCTCATCGGCGGTTACAAAATGGCCGCTGGAAGAATAAAATGGCCGCCCGCTCCGTTTTCGCGCCCTGCCCTTGCTTACCGGGCAGCGAAAATGGTGGCCGGATGGGGGAATCTTCGCTTACCAGTGAGTTTTTCCCCAATAGGAATGCATTAAACGGAGTTTAATGCGTTCCTATGGGTTTTTCCCCCCCGCATAGTGATGAATCCGGATAGTGACGTTAATCCTGGAACGGATTAACGTCGCTATGCGGGGCACCACTGTAGTATTACAAATTTCCTTATCACATAATCTCCCATAATTAGCATTTTCTACAGATTCCACACAGCACCCTGTTTCCTTAACGCCTTTTCTCCCCACTATTAGATTTTATTTATTTATTTACAAGATTTTTTTAGCCATGCCGTTACTAGTGGTCTCTGAGCGGCATACAACAATATTAAAACTTTAAAAGCATTAAAACCATTAAAAATAGGTAATATTATAATAATATCCTTTATTAAAAACAATCATTAAAACATTAATATTAATAAACCCTGCTGCTCATGTGGCCAGCTAAAGAATACTATTTAATTAAAATGCTGGCTAAACAGAAAGGTCTTTGCCTGGCACTGAAAAGCCAAAAGTGTTGGAGCCAGGCGGATCTCTATAGGGAGGGCATTCCAAAGTTGGGGGGCAACAGCCGAGAAGGCCCTATTTTGACATGCCATCCCCCTCACCTCTTTCAGGGATGGCACCTTCAGAAGGGCATCCTGGCCTGATCTTAGAGGACGGGCAGGCTCATATGGAAGAAACCGATCCTTTAAGTCAGTGGTTCTTAACCTTTTTGAAAGAAACGCCCCCTTGAGCCATTGAGGAAGTTATCATCGCCCCCCTCCCCATGGTGATGATATTTATTTATTTATTTATTTATTTATTTATTTATTTATTTATTTATTTATTTATTTATTTATTTATTTATTTATTTATTACACTTAAATCCAATGACCCCTGAAAACAAAATTCAATTCCAAGAAAATGAAATGCCCCCAAAAAGTAACACTTAATAATTTAGTTGCAAGCAAATTTTAAGACGCAAAAAGAAATACAGTATAAAAAGGGCATAAAAACAAACCGCAATGCAGGAACTAAAAATTTCAAGACAAAAACTCTGAAACTAAATTAAGATTGGAGGAAAATATATATTCATGCACACTGTAAAAAGGCTGCAGCCATCTTCACAGGTTTGGCTTGCTCCAGCGCCCCCCTACCGCCCCCTTCTGCTCTAGCGCCCCCACACCGCCTCTTTTCGTTCTACTGCCCCCCTGAAAAATGAAATCGCCCCCTGGGGGGCATTATCGCCCACGTTAAGAACCACTGCTTTAAGTAACCAGGTCCTAAGCTGTTTAGGGCTTTATATGTCAAAGTAAGCACTTTGAATTGGGCCGAGCATTATAATATTATTATTATATGATATTATTCTATTACAAATTGTATATATTATTATAAGTTATTATATTGTTGCATTGTTTTTTTTTTTATGTAAGGTGCTTTGAGTCCTCTTGAGGAGAAAGGCAGGGTATAAATATTTTAAATAAGTAAATAATAATAAACTCAAGGCAGTCACTCTAACCATCTTTTCTCAGACCACGCAAAACAAACTGAAACCAAAACAGACTGCTCTAAACTCTCTGATACCTCCCATCACATTTGAAACACACAAAGCAATCCACATTCCAGCCCGACACTCTACGTACATTCTATCATTCAGTTGCCAATACTTCCAGTGCTCATGTATGGGAGTGTGCATGTGTTTATCTATCTATCTGTCTGTCTGTCTGTCTGTCTGTCCGACTGTCTCACTCTCTCTGTCTCTCTCCACAGCCATTCTCATACAAACCTTGTTATCACTTGATTTATGAGTACATGTATACCCAACTGTACTGGAGCCTAGATTCCAAAAGTCCAAGTCTAATATTCTAACGAGGCCACCACACTGTGATGTCTTGTTGGCGGATTGTTAAAATCGGTGAGATGATATGTATATGTATGATTGCCTTGAGTATTCCCCATGGTCCCCATGAAGGTATTCCTTACCAACCAAGACATGCAGGTCCATCCCAATGCCTCAGACCACCCACTGCATTGTGATAATGGAAGTAAAACATATGAACAAGTGATTCTGGCTGTGTGGAGGGCCTATGGGGGTCCCAGCAGTACATCCACATGTTGCTGCCATTGTGGGGACCTGGGTCACAGGGGGTTTCCGCCTTTACTAGAATGTGGCGTGGTCTCCAGAGAAATGGAGGCAACCAACCATTCCCAAAGCAGACCAAGCCATGGGATAAAGCCACCCTCACTTTAAGGAAAAAGCCTTAATAGTAGTCATAAATTTTAGAACTCTTGTGTTTTCTCCTGCCAGCTTGATGAAGGCTTGTATGGACTGAAAGCTACAATTTATATGTGATATTTTCATGGTCTAATAGATATATCGTCTACCTTGCCCTTGGACTACCTGCTGCTATGTTTGATTTTTTTTAATCTTTAATTTCTTGCTTTCTGTTTCTGAATAGCATTACCTGTGATCACAGGGTCTTGAGAGTTTTGGGAGTAAGTAATGATTTCTTAACAGTTGTTTTTATGTTGTGTTACTTCAAAGGCCAAAACTTACTGGAGGGCACCCTCTTTGGAGTTATGTTGAACACTGTGAGGCATTTTGTGTGTGTGAAGGATCAGATGGCAGCTCACCACTTAGAAGGACAATGCCTCCCCCCAAACAGTCATTAGTGTAGAATACAAAGTCACCATACTGTATTCTACAGCAGCCAATAACATGGGCAAGAGGGAAGGGTCACGTAAGACAGAGAAACATCCTGCCTCGTTTTTCAGAGCATTTATGGATGCTATAACATAGGGATTTAGGAAATTACTTTCCACTGATTCAACACATTGTTCTGTCTGGGCCAATGCTGTTGACATAGTCATTAGCATGATGTGCTTATTGACTGGCAGCAGTTGGTGAGCGCTCAAGGTACAGCCTTTCTCGGCCATACAGTATCTGGAAATGCTGGTGGCTAAACCTTGGACCTTCATTTTGCAAAGAACCTGCACTTCTACTGAGCGATGGCCTGAGCAAGATGGGTGGGGAAGAAATTGGAAACGTGGCTGCCTCATTAACAGCAACCATGCATTGGGTTTAAACCTCCAGTTGTCATTATACAGTAATGAACTTAGAGTGACTTTGGATTCAGATCTTCCCCAGAACGAGCTCTAAACATTTGGATTTCATGGAGTACATAAACCATAGCCCATGCCTAGCAAAGTATACGAGCTTGTGGAGATACGGTTTTTTCACCACTATTTTATATTGAGAGCCTCCTGCATTGGCATTAATGATTCCTAAGCATTCAGCAAGATTGTTTTACTTCCACAGCAGTAGCAATTCCTTTTAGGGTAAGGGCAGGGGAAGAGAGAAAGCAGCATGAAAACCAGGTTTGTGGGTGACTCAACCATGACTTAATCTACACGGTAAAGTTCATCTCTATCTGTGTACCCAATGCAGATTGCAGGGACCTAGAAATGAAGTTGCAAATGGATTACATTTACTAAGCCAAATAGTTAAAACATTCAGAATGCACTGTCAACCCCCCCCCCAAGGCAGTCATTCAATTATGATGTGTTAAAGCCTAATTGGCAAAGGTTGCTGAGGAAAGAGTGTGACTGTGGTTCTCTATCAAAAGAGAAAGAATGAGAAAAGAACCAGCTCTTCCTTATTCATTCACATTTGAACTGAAAGGGTTACTTAGCAACTGTAAAAGGTAAAATTAAACTCTGCTTTCTGCTCATTAGGGTTTCTTTTAAAGACGCTGCTTAAGGAGCTGTGCAAAGACAGATTCGTGGTAGTGGGATGGGCACAATCCACCAGAAAACCCTTGCCAGGTCAAACTTCTTTGGAGGTGATGGATTTTTGAGGATCATAATTGTGCTATAGAATGAGGCCTGTCTTTTTTCCTTTTAAAACCCACAAGGACTGGTAGTGATAATGACAATAACAAAGATGATGATGTCAACAATGATAATCAGGGAGGCCTTTCTCTTGGTCCCACCACTCTCATGTTTTATTTTATTTTAATATTGTTGTTAGCAGACCAGAGTAGAATTCAGTCTAAATGGGTGGGAAATAAATTAAATAAATAAAATAAATAAATGCTTGCATCAAAGCGTTTTATCTTTTATCTTCTTCTGCATTCATTGTTAGATCATAGACATTATTATTTTGTCTGATTTTGCATTACAGCTCCTAACTGCCTGATCTACATCTTGTCTGTATTAGAGCCACACCATTTCCCCTGAATTTGTCATTTCAAGTATTTGAAGAGTTTTTTCCCCTCAAGGCTGAACATGCCTTGTTCCTGATTGTTTCCTGATTATCCTTGTTGCCCTTCTATGAAATTATTCCAGTTGGTCTACATACTTCTTAAAGTTTGGTCTCCAAAAGGTCACTGAATAATAATGATCCTGACAACTGAACTGTTTCTGTTGTATTGAAATTGTTTATATTACAATGCCTAGGCATGAGGCAGCATTTGTAGGTTCTGTAGTGCACTCTTCCATTGATGATAGTTTTCTGAGTTCACAGTAGTCTAGCATTTCATGATTTTAGGGTGACAATACTGTGGTGATCTAAAATTGTGGTATTATAAGGTCATGAGTTTTATTCCTCCAAGGGTCTGCAAAATATTAGTCAAAACGATCACTTTTGCAGCCTGCCAGATTTCAGGTTACCGATGCCTGGAGTTATGTAAACACCAGGAACAATACAATTTCCCATTGAAAAAATGGTTCTTGGAGCAGAGCCCTAGATCTCCAGGTCCCTAGAGAAAGAGGTTGTTAACAAATTGAGAGAAGATGCGGATGAACTATAAATACAGGGAGATAAAACAGATACATACAGACAATTCTTCACATCATGGGAACTCTACACTGCTTTTGGAACCAAACATCAGACAGCAATCACCATGGATTTTCCTCCATAAATGGAAACTGGCACAAGGCTGGTCTGGCTGGGGAAAAAACAATCTCATTTTTTTCTCTATGTGTTCTTAATATGCTAAAAGGCTAAGAAATCATTTTAAACATATTTTTATTCCTTACGTTATTGTATTTTTAAAGATGTATGTTTTCTAAATGTGCCTTATTCCTACTGTACCTTTTTAGACTACAAATGTAACTAAAACATTCTTTTTGTACTTTTTAATGTCCCTGTATTTTGGATGGGTTTCTATTTAAGTGTTTGTGCCTACAGTTTTTGCATATAGTCATATGAAAAAGAAAGGACACCCTCGTTGAATTCTATGGTTTAAAGTATCAGGATATCATAAAAATCATCTGGTCCTTGGTGGGTTTGAACATTAGCTAAATGCAACCTCAGATGAACAAGACATATTATACTGTGCCATGATTTATTTTACAAAAATAAAGTCAACATGAATTTTAATATGATGAATTTTAATATGATGGCCAATGACTTCTTGGTTTCATTCTGAAGTGAACCCTTTTCCAGGATAATGCTACTATGATGAACACAGGCTTCTGATATTTTTCCCAGGGGGAGGGGTCTAAAAGGTTTCATAGGACACTGAGGAAGAGTTCAGGTGTTGGTCTATCCAATCTGACACTTCCTTGGTAATCATTTGTCCAGATCCAAATATCAGATATTAGTATCATGGTGTGATGCGTTTTAGCCTTTTGTTTCTGTCCATGGAGTTTTCTTAGCAAAGATACTGGAGTACCTTGCCAGTTCCTGCTCCAGGTGGATCGTGTTTAGTCAGAACAATCCACGATGACCTGTCCATCTTGGGTGTCCCTGCACGGCATAGCCCATAGCTTCTCTGAATTACTCAAGCCCCTTTGCCATGACAAGGCAGCAATCTCTTTAAAGATGATGCTGGAAAACTCAGCGGTGGACAGAGGATTGGAAAAGATCAGACTACATCCCAATCCCAAAGAAGGACAGTGCCAAAGAATGATCCAACTACTGTACAACTGCACTCATTTCACATGCTAGCAAGGTTATGCTCAAAATCCTCCAAGGTAGGCTTCAGCATATGTGGACCGAGAACTCCCAGAAGTACAAGCTGGATTCCGAAGGGGCAGAGGAACTAGAGACCAAATTGCTGACATGCACTGGATTATGGAGAAAGCCAGAGAGTTCTAGAAAAATATCTACTTCTGCTTCATTTACTACGCAAAATCCTTTGACTGTGTGGACCACAGCACACTATGCCAAGTCCTTAAAGAAGTGGCGGTGCCTGACCACCTTATCTGTCTCCTGAGAAATCTATATGTGGGACAGGAAGCAACAGTTAGAACTGGATATGGAACAACTAATTGGTTTAAAATTGGGAAAGGAGTATGAGAAGGCTGTATATTGTCTCCCTGCTTATTTAACTTATATGCAGAAAACATCATGCAAAAGGCCGGACTGGACGAATCCCAAACCGGAATTAAGATTGCCGGAAGAAATATCAACAACCTCCGATATGCAGATGATACCACTCTGCTGGCAGAAAGTAAGGAGGAACTAAAGAACCTTGTAATGAGAGTGAAAGAGGAGAGTGCAAAAAACGGTCTTAAACTCAACATCAAAAAACTAAGATCATGGCCACTGGCCCCATCACGTCCTGGCAAATAGAAGGGGAAGATATGGAGGCAGTGACAGATTTTACCTTCTTGGGCTCCATAATCACTGCAGATGGAGACAGCAGCCACGAAATTAAAAGACGCCTTCTTCTTGGGAGGAAAGCGATGACAAACCTTGACAGCATCTTAAAAAGCAGAGATATCACCTTGTCAACAAAAGTCCGAATAGTCAAAGCTATGGTTTTTCCTGTAGTGATGTATGGAAGTGAGAGCTGGACCATAAAGAAAGCTGACCGCTGAAGAATTGATGCCTTTGTAATGTGGTGCTAGAGGAGGCTCTTGAGAGTCCCCTGGACTGCAAGGAGAACAAACCTATCAATTCTAAAGAAAATCAACCCTGAGTGCTCACTGGAAGGACAGATCCTGAAGCTGAAGCTCCAATACTTTGGCCATCTCATGAGAAGAGAGGACTCCCTGGAAAAGACCTTAATGTTGGGAAAGTGTGAAGGCAAGAGGAGGAGGGGACGACAGAGGATGAGATGGTTGGACGGTGTCACCGAAGCAACCAATGTGAATTTGAGCAAACTCCGGGAGGCAGTGGAAGACAGGAGGGCCTGGCGTGTTCTGGTCCATGGGGGCACAAAGAGTCGGACATGATTTAATGACTAAACAACAGCAATGTGATGTGTTTGTGGAGCAGAAAGTGAAAAAAAAAAAATCAAAGTCTTTCCATTGAATTCTGCAGGAAGATTTGAGAATAGTTCCAAGCAGTTCTTTGGTTTGAAATTAACCACTGCAGCTTGTATGATAATTTCAGATCTTTGGGACTGTGTGTTTTTGATTTTGCTTGAATACGATTATGTGGGTATATGCCATGTATGAATGATGAGAAGCTCCCTTTTGGGAGCCTTCTGACAGCATGATTAAGAAGGCTTTCTGTGTACCTTGTTTGTAAGTAGAATTGTACCTCTAGAAGCCTCCTCTAGGGATAATTTGTAAAGAAGTTGCATGGGTGGAAAATTATGGGCTTTAAAGGAGACAGGAATGTGGGGCTTTGGCTATGTTGCAGCAAAAACTGTGTCAGCAGCTGCAAAAGGTTTGAATGCAGCCCCTGAGGGACGTGGTGGCGCTGCGGGCTAAACCGCAGAAGCCTCTGCTGCAGGGTCAGAAGACCAAGCAGTCGTAAGATCGAATCCACGCGACGGAGTGAGCGCCCGTTGCTGTCCCAGCTCCCGCCAACCTAGCGGTTCGAAAACATGCAAATGCAAGTAGATCAATAGGGACCACCTCGGTGGGAAGGTAACAGCGTTCCGTGTCTAAGTCGCACTGGCCATGTGACCACGGAAGATTGTCTTCGAACAAAACGCTGGCTCTATGGCTTGGAAACGGGGATGAGCACCGCCCCCTAGAATCGAACACGACTGGACAAAAATTGTCAAAGGGGAACCTTTACCTTTACCTTTTACCAGAGGGTTTTCCCGCAGTGCCACCTGATCCTCTGGCCTGGTAGGATGAAAGGACTGGCTATCTTGCATGTAGTTGGATCTCAGGACATGTCTGAGCAAGATCAGGCAAAATAAAATCCCAAAAAGAGGTGGACAAGAAGCTTCCCAGTAAACTCTCTCTTGCTTCCCCCCCCCCCCCCCAAATTCAAGACAGAGGACTGTAAGGAGCCCCCGAGAGGTCTTTCAAAGCAATGACAAGCTCAGAACCAAATTGTTTATACTCTCTGCTATTGTCTCAAAGTATAGTTTCATATATCCTGGAAAGTAAAATAAGAGACCCTATTGTAATTATCACTGTTGGCTGTGATCCAAATTCAAGTTGCAACCCTGACATCCAGTGACTTCAGGTGTATAATAAAGATTTATGGTAACATTCTTGAGAGTTATAAGTTTACTGCAACTATTTTAAACTCTGTGTTGTGCCACAGCCATCAGCTCGGTACAGCTGTCCAAAAAATACAGAAGAAAGGATGTATATGTACCAGAGTTCATTACAGAAGATTCCTTTCTTCTCTTTCTCCTTCTCTTGCGGATTAATTAATCATGGCCCACTTAATTTTGTCAGAATAAGGTCATCAGATATGATGGTGTCTGTGTGTCTCTCTGTGTGGTGAGAGAGTGAAATATACTTTTGATTTATGAATGTTAAAGTTCTTGGCTCGTTGGAAAGAACTAGCATTCCTTGTGAAATAATCTTGCCCTAAAGTCAGAAACTCCATAGTCAGAGCATTGAAAAGGACCACGTGAATAGGCCCTGAGTGAGTCAGGGGAATTGAAAAACAGTAAGCTGGAAATTTGGCTAGATAAGGATTTCTGGCATGTTAGCTGGGTCTTTAGGCCAAAGTGTCCCCAAATGCATTTGGCAGAATAAGATTTTTTTTTAAAAAGCCTTCTAGAAGAGATTGGGTATACTGTGGAATGTAGCCACAGGCACATTGAGAATTTTCGTTTTCCGTTTCAACAAATGATCTTGAGTAAATTTGAGGAAAATGCTGAGAAGGAAGGAAGGAAGGAAGGCAGGCAGGCAGGCAGGCAGGCAGGCAGGCAGGCAGGCAGGCAGGCAAGCAGGCAGGCAGGCAAGCAGGCAAGCAGGCAAGAAGGAAATGGTGGGAGACCTGCTTGAGTATTGGCGGTTGAACAGTCCTTGATTTAAAAGCCAGGAAATTGAATTCTTCAAAAACTCTCTAGTTTATTAATATGGGATATTAGGCTCCCAAATCCACAATTCAAAATGCAAGGATTTGGCCAAGTATTGCTGCAAAATATTGTGCCCATATTGCCAGCAGGAAAAAGGATGTTGAGGTTTGCATAGCCAAAGGCAGTCTGAATGTTGACAGCATTAATGGCAGCTGTCAAGATGGTCTGCAGGATAGCCTGTCTTGCTCATTGCCAATCACAAAATGACACAAAGCAAGGAAAAATCCTAGAACCTGATTTCTTTTTTCATCAGTTAGCCCCTTCTCAAACACAAAGCAATTGTCAGGACTGTTTTTCAGTAAGTTCTCTAGGTATCTATTGTTTGTAAAATATTGTGTCGTAATGAAATCTCTGCTTTTGTGGGGGTTGTGGTGGAGACGGGTTTATATATGATCAGCCATACTCATGATTGAACTGGTCCTTGAGCTGACTACAGATGTGGATGGAGAGCTTTGACTTCACATTTCAGATTCAGAAGATGGAGGTCTTTCTACTTTCTTCTCATCTGCATCAGAACTCTTCCTTTTCTTTCCTGAAGCATGGTAACAGCTAATCTTTGAGGCAGCTCTTGTTTTTGAATCTGGATGCTTTCAATGTTTCAAACACAAGGGGATGATTCATAAGTTCTTGTATTAAGGAGGAGGTTGAGAGAATATTTGACAATATCTGCTGCTCCATTCATCTTGATATAGAGCAGTAATTCAGCAAATGCAGAAAGATGGGGAGTGTTGACCTCCTACAGTGGACCCTCTACTTACAGAATTAATCTGTATTGGAACAGTGGCTGCAAGTCAAAAAGTCTGTAGGTCGAATCTCCATTGACCTACAATGCATTGAAAACCGATTAATCCCATAACTGGCAGTTTTTATTCTATTTTGTTCCATTTTGGTTTTTTTCTGGTCTGTAAGTCGATTCTCCGTCTGCAAGTCAAATCTAAATTTTGCGGCCAGAGAAGTCTGTAACTCGAAAGGTCTGTAAGTCGAGCCGTCTGTAAGTCGAGGGTCCACTGTACCTTTGAGATTGATGCAGAAACTTCAAATGGTGCAGAATGAGGCAGCCAGACTACTTAGTGGGAGGAGAAAATGCCAGCATATCTCTCCCACTCTGGCTGCCTTGCATTGGCTGCCCATTCGTTTCCGCATTGATTTCAAAGTGCTAATGATGACATATAAAGCCCTAAATGGTTTAGAACCTTGATACCTAGCAGAACACCTTCTCCCACCTAGATTTACTCAAGTCACTCGCTATAGCCAGGAAAGACGGCTGAGGGGCCTAACGCCGAGAGAGGCCCGGAAAGAAAGAACAAGAAACTGGGCCTTCTCGGCAGTGGCCCCTTGACTTTGGAATAGCCTGCCGTCAGAGATCTGCCTGGCACCCTCACTGGGTGTTTTTAAGAGTCAGTTAAAGACTTGGCTGTTTACGCAGGCCTTCCCTCCTGTCAATACTTGAATTTTACTTTTTACTCAGTCTTTTGTTTCATATTCTCCATCTTGATTAATATTAATATTGTCAGTGTAAATCGTTGTTTTAATTGTTTTTATGAATAATTTATTGTGAGCCGCCCTGAGTAGACATATGTCTAGAAGGGCAGGATAAAAATCTAATAAATAAATAAATTTAACATATTTTTTTCAGTTCAAGAGCCAATCAGATGTCCTAACTTAAGCCATTTCACTTCCCTCTGATAGAGTCTGGTAAATCTCCAGTAAACATCAATTTACAAAGAGAGTCACACTCCTTGAGAGTGAGTTAAAATGCGATTTGTACAACAACTATCGATACTAATCCCTTAGGTAAAGGTAAAGGTTCCCTTTGACAATTTTTGTCCAGTCGTGTTCAACTCTAGGGGGCGGTGCTCATCCCTGTTTCCAAGCCATAGAGCCAGCGTTTTGTCCGAAGACAATCTTCCATGGTCACATGGCCAGTGCGACTTAGACACAGAACGCCGTTACCTTCCCACCGAGGTGGTCTCTATTTATCTACTTGCATTTGCATGCTTTCGAACCGCTAGGTTGGCGGGAGCTGGGACAAGCGACGGGCGCTCACTCCGTCGCGTGGATTCGATCTTATGACTGCTTGTTCTTCTGACCCTGCAGCAGAGGCTTCTGCGGTTTAGCCCGCAGCGCCACCACATCCCTACTAATCCCTTAGCCTCCTCTCAAATTCTGGATGTGTTGTGCCCCACTTTTGAGCATAAACGAACATCAGCCCTGAAGGAATATGGCCGAGATTTCTTTCCTTATATAGGTGGCTGTGTGTGCTGCGCTCAGGGTTGCATGGGGCAGAGGCACTCCAGATTTATGTGAAATCCTTGGGGATTAACAACCCAGTCCAGTCCACAGTTAATCTGAAAGACTTTCTTCTACACATTTTGATTACTTTGTGGCTCCAAGCAATTGGGTCTCCCTTTCGACTGACCGGGGCATCTCTATCCTGTCTCAATTAAGTTTCAGTTTATTTGCCCTCATCCGGTCCATTACTAACACCAGACACTGAGACAGAACTGAGACAGCTTCCTTGGATTTTGATGGCAAGGAGAGGTAGAGTTAGGTGTCATCTGCATACTGGTGACACCAAACCCCAAAATTCTGGACAACCTCTTCCAGCAGTTTCATGTAGATGTTAAATAGCATAAGAGACAAAACAGGACCCCAAGGGACCCCACAGGCCATTGGTCAGGGTGTCAAACAGGAGTCCCACAGGACCACCTTCTGAGTTCTCCCTTCCAGGAAGGATCTGAGCCACCATAAATCAGTGCCATAGGCATTGCTGAAATATGGACCAGAGATGTGACATGTTTATAAAGTCCTCTTGATTTTTCAAGTGCTTTCTTATATTCTTGATTTGGTTGGGAATTTCTGTATAACAGAAAGCTGCATCAACTGATGGAGAATACTCCAGCTACTATTCACATTTCTTCTATTTTTGTCAGAAATCATGACCCTCACTGTTCTTTGGTTATGAATGAGCTGTAATCTGTTGAATCTCCTTGCCCTTTTCTGAGAGATCCCCAAGAATGGCAGGCTTAAAAACTTGACTTTACCTACAACTAGTCTTCCTTCATCCATGATGTGTTCTCGTGTACAGATGAACCAAACCCCTTTGGTAATGAATTGGTTTTGATGCTACATCACATATCTCAGATTTAGATTCTACCTGAAAAGCAAACTTTTCTGTAGAACAAGTTTGAGGAGGGGCAGACAGAGATAAAAACTGTATGGTATCTCTTAATTCCTTCTTAAGGCTTGTTTCTTCTGCTCTTTTTCCTGTCTTTTCAATTTTCCATTATGTTGGACATAATGGAAATGCTTAACTAGTAGATATATAAAGGGCTACCTGAGCCATTGAAAAATAAAGGTGGAGAATAATTGGAGTTTTTAAACTGGTTGCTGAGTTGATTTTGAGGGGCAGAAAACCTGGAAAGGCCATGTGTTGAAGTGCATATGTAGGGAAAATCAGAAATTAAGCCTAAATTATAGTTTCGGTAGCCATCAGCTGGCTAGCTAAGTATAGCATGCCTAGCAGTATTTCTATTTCTCTCGCAATATTTTCATCGGCACCAAATGCTTAAGAAAACGAAGAAGAAAAACCAGCTAACATGTTTATGAGTACAGTGAATACTTTAAAAGAATAAATGGTAACTCAGGGTGGTTGCTTTCTAGATCACTTCAGATTATCTCCTTTGTTCACCCTTTAGCAAGAAGCACCCAATAAGCTGCTCTGCTCGGTCATAACAAGTACTGAATAAAAGTCTTCCTTCTTACTGCAGGCAAACAAACATGCTTATTTTATTGCTGCTTGGTAGAGAACACAAATGAAACCAGAAAGCTGAGCAAAAGAAAGCCCAAGGAAGAGAGTTTAACTCTAGCCTATTATGCAAAGTTCAATTAAACTCTTTTTAAAAAACCCTCTGGTTTATGAATGTGGGATATTGTGCTTCTGTACCCACAATTCAAAACACCAGGGAATGGACTGATATTGCTGCACAATATTGTACCCATGTTGCCAGCAGGAAAAAGGATGCAAAGCTTTACATAGCCAAGGGCAGCCTGAATGTTGAGAACACCAATGGCAGCAGTCAAGATGGTCTACAGGATACCTTCTTCTGCTCACTACAATTCACACTATGCATACTGTTTATACACCAGGAAAAATCCCAGAAGCTGACTGTTTTTTTTTTTTTCATCAGTTAACTACTTCTCACCCAAACACAAACCAATTGTCAGGGCTGTTTTTCAACAAGTGTAAATGGTAGTGAACTCAAGCAGGTATATTATACCATCTTCACTATTGCTATTGGTATTGTTAAAATTCTGGCTGCCTTTTGCTATACACATTAACCTCTGGTTAATGAATGTGGAATATTGTGCTTCTATGTCCATGATTCACCAGGAAATGGTCAGATATTTCTGTAGTGTGTTGCCAACAAGAAAACGATGCCAAGCTTTATTCTCTCTTTCTCTTTCTGATTCACACCCCTCTTTGCTCTTTAGTCTTTCCTGAGCTATTCACAACAGATCATTGAAAAAGCTGCAGTGGTTTCCTGATTGTCTTGGTTAGTCTGAGCCTCATTTTCACTCAAATGTTTTGTTGATTCCAATAGCTCTTCTTTTTGCCCTTCTTAATTTAATTAAGTAATAATCTGTTTTTGCATGTTATCTAATGATATCCTGTCCTCCCATGTAGCTTCTTAGTGATGATTAGGAAACAGTCTGTTTAATACAGAGTACAAATATAATATTGAGTACAACATCTAAATACTCATTCCTCCCAGTCACATACAACATACAAACAATTTCTCCCCTCATTTGTCAAATGCACAGTTACAAGATGGGGGAAACTTGGATCAGTAATATTATGAGTAAGAAGGGTCTTGGAGTTGTTGTAGACCAAAATCTGATTATGAGCTAATAGTGTGATGTGGCTGCAAAAGAGGCAAATGCTATTTTAGGCTGCATTAACAAAAGTAGAGTCTCCAAATCCCATGAGGTACTTGCTCCCCACAATTCAGCACTGGTTAGGCACCATCTATACTAGAGTACTGTGTCCAGTTCGGGAAGAAGGATGCCAACAAACTGGAGCGAATTCAGAGGAGGGCAATAAGGATGATTAGGGGACTTGAAACGAAGCCCTAGGAGGAAAGACTGCAAGAAATGGGCATGTTTAGCCTTGAGAAAATAAGACTGAGGGGAGACAAGATAGCACTTTTCAAATTCTTGAAAGATTGTCATAGAGAGGATGGACAGAATCCATCCCAGGACATGTCATAATGGACTCTAGCTACAAGAAGCCAGGTTTAGGCTGACTATCAGGAAAAAAAAATCTTAATTTTTAGAGCAGCGTGGCAATGGAGCCAATTTCCTCAGGAGGTGGTGAACTCTCCCAACACTGGAGGCATCCAAGAGAAAATTGGGCCACCCTCTGTTAGATCTGCTTTGATCTGGATTCTTGCATTGAGCAGGGGGCTGGACTAGATGGCCTTAGAGGCCCCTTCCAACTCCATCATTCTATGATTCCAGGATTCTGTGATACTCCCATTTTGCTGTGTCCTCAGAACATTTAACACCCCCATGTACATATGTAACCAAATCTTGGACCAGCTTATAGATGTAGTTTATCATATATGTGTAGTATTTTGGTGTCCATTTAGTCTGGGATGAAAGGTGGATCCAACAGACATAAAATAAATGTGTAGCAGGGCTCTCTCATGGGCTGCGACGGGAAGACATCCCTCCAAAATTTTCTGAGGGAGGCACTTCCCTGTCCTGGTCACAAACTGCCTTCAGTACAATTTCTGTGCTGTACAGCATGACAAGTGGCATAGCTTTTCCGTGATGTGATGATGAAACAACGCCAGTATTTTTCTGAACACAAAATTAGTAATGGACCTGGAGGCAGATGCTGAGAATGATTAAACGCAGGCATTGAAGAAGAAATGTTTTAAAGACCTTTGCCACCTCAGAACCAATGATTATCTATCAAGGCACATTACAGTAATAAAACAGATGTGAAAAGCAAATTAAGGGAGTTCGTATGGGTAACCTTTAATGATCAGTGGCTGGACTTGAGTAAATTATGACATTCTAGCTTTTCTAAACCTAATTATTCTATACTTGTGAAGGAAGGGAGTTCACTGAATGCTGTGCCAGTTACCATGGCTTTTGTTTTTCTTGGTGGATGTGTCACTGAGTGAGTCAAATCTAGAAGTCAGAAAAAATGAATGTAGCTCATATAAGGTCAGGGGATTATTTAACTCCAACAGGCTTCAAATGTTATCTTGTTACACCAAATATCATTTTCTAGCTGCTTTCAAAAGTTATTTTCAAAGCTATTTTTAGAGGTACTTGGACTGCATTTATTCCCAGCTTTTCTGCCATTCTTTTATGTATCCTAAATAATAAGAGAAATGTCTTTTGCTTTTGTTGTATTTTTGTAAGCACTGTATATATTTGCAAGATGGATAAGACCACAATTTATTATAAGGAACCAGAGAGTATTTCCCTGGCACCGTGGTAAGGATGATGTTACTATGACCCAATACAATGGCTGGAGTCCTGTTCTGTAAATTAGGTCACATGATGCCATCAGCCATGCTGGTTTTTGGAAATAACAATGGCTCGGGGCCACTTTAGTGAGAAAGGTGAGGTAAAATATTGTAAATAAATGAATAAATAAATCTGCCATACAGGCATCTAACTTGCCAGCCTTGTGATTTATGAGAATTATATTTTGCCTCCCCAGTAAAAGCAATAGAGATTTTCAATGAAAACATTCTTATTATTTATAGAGATTGGTAAATTACTACCCTCCTGCCAACCTAGTAGCTCGAAACCATGTAAAAATGCGAGTAGATAAATAGGTACCAGCTTTGTGGGAAGGTAACGGCATTCCGTGTCTAGTCGCTATATGACCACGGAAACTGTCTACGGACAAACGCTGGCTCTACGGCTTGGAAACGGGGATGAGCACAGCCCCCTAGAGTCGGACACGACTGGACTAAACGTCAAGGGGAACCTTTACCTTTAACTTACTACCAGCAAAATCCAGTTGTTTACAGCTGAAGGGAAATGCAAACAAGTGAGATAAATACAGGGAGGCAAAGAGACACGTAAGAACACAATGCACCACACACACACATCCGGGATACCAACAATACTGATTTTGGGCACTAGACATTAAAGGGCAGCAGGCTACACAAACATCATGGCTTTCCCTCCATAGATGTAGATTGGCTCATGACCCGCATAGCTGGGTGAGAACATTATTGAATAATTTTCTGTGGTTGTCCTTATAATACGCTTACAAGCTAAGTGATGTATTTTACTTTATATATTCTTATAAGGACTTTGATATTTTAAGAGAGGTGTTCTCTACTTTTCAGTTTGTCTGTTTAGGTTATAAGCTCCTGAATTTTTAGAATGCCATTAATATAATTTTTTAATCCTATCTATCTATTGATCTATCTATATCTATATCTATATCTATATCTATATCTATATCTATATCTATATCTATATCTATATCTATATCTATATCTATATCTATATATTCCCACCTCCCCATGCACACACCAGTAAATAGAGAGGCAGGACACAAGCAATGGGTTCAACCCGGGCCACAACTGTATTGACTATTTAAATCTGAGAAATGAGGGAGGGCACTAAGGTAGTGCATCAAACCTAGGAACAGGAGCAGGTGGAACAACCTGGACCCTCCTCAGTCCAGACTAGGTGAGACCCTTGCCACGGGGCCTTGCTGTACATGGCCAGCCTTGACCTAGTCAACTCAAATCGGAGATATCCTTGGGCCCATCTTCCCCCCGCCCCCAAATCTCATGAACCAAGGTTGGTCATCTCCTGAGGCTGTCTCAGAAGGCCACCCCTTCTTGCTTGGTTGAATGATGCAATTCATGGTACCCATTCAGGCGATCTAGTCACCCAATGGTGCCCTGTGGGGCTCACCACAACCACCCCTCTCCCAGCACTACCTGCCAGTGAGAAAGATGCCTAAAACCCCGAGCCTCATCCCAATGCATGATGAAGCTGTGAGGCATTTGCATCACGTGCTGATTCTACCTTCTCCTCACTGGAGAGGGGAAATGTGCCCCTCCCTCTCAGCTGCCTAGCAGTGCCATGTGTGGAGGCAGCATTATTGCAACAATGAAGCAACTTTTGCCTCCCTACCCAGATGAATGTCGATATGATTGGAAATGTTTATCTATGTAGTTTCGTTCTGGAATTAACTCTTTCTGAGATGAATGCCAGCTCTTATGAACACAGACTTCCGATTTTCCCCTCAAGGTCTATAAAGTTCTGGAGAGCTCTTAGGGAAACAATGAGGTATCAGATTTTCTGATCTAACAGTAGCATATTAAAAATCAGTAAAGCCAAAGATTCCAAATTAACACACAATAGCAAGGCACATGAAAGCACTATTTGCATTACCCTCTTTAAAGTTGTGTCATCTGTCCAGGCTTGCCAGAGGGTATGAAATATTGAAATAAAAAATATAATATGGTAAATATTAGAGATGGAGACATAACAGCAGAGGTGGACATAATGAGGGTCGCCCTGGGGCTGGACTGTTCACTCACCCTTCCGCTGCTGCCTTGGGCTCCGAGCTCCCTTCTTATCATTCCAGAGCTTGTGGTCAACTAGCCACTCCTGGCAGGAGGTGGGATGATGAGCCTCCCTGCCAGGTCAAAGACTGGCTTGCAGACCGGGCACTCCGGAGTGATTGGAAGGGAGTGTGGAGCCCGCGGCAGCAGTGGAAGGGTTATCTCCACTTGTGTGTGGGTATTTGTATTTGTATACAATTAAAAATACCTCTATGTCTGGTAAGTATACATAATATACCCTAGTACAATCAGTTGTGTCCCTGCTGAAGGATAGTGATGGTAGGATAGTGCTCCTATCATGGAAGACAGTTTCTCTTTCTGGCTTCCCTGTAGCATCAAGAGACTCACACTCTGCTATCTCACTATAGTCAGGTGAGTTTGAGGGGTCTAGTTGTTGTTCTTCTCTAGATCAATTAAGTCCATAGTCTTGAGCCTCACTGAAGAACAAGAGTAATCTCTTTATGATCTGGAGCAAGAATGCCCAGGTTCCAGAGTCAAGAGTGTCTGTTAGGTGGGCGTAACACTGGTGATGTATTTGTTTAGCATCTGAGGAGTGAAAGTCAGTATAAGATTCATCAGAGCCTGGACTTGCAGTGGACCTCTGGTTTCCTGTGTATCTTCATGGGACTGGCTTGGGTGTTTGTTTGTTTGTTTGTCTTTTGAGGACAGGTGCCTTATTCCACACAGAGAGGTAAAGGATTATAATGAGAGACTCTGAACAATTCAGTGCTGGCTTCTGTTTCTGCTACTCTTACAGAGTTATCTACCTTCCTCTGAAGTACCACATATACCTTGTCTTCCCTCATTCTTAAAAAACATGGACCACAATGCATTACTTGTGAAATTGGAGCAACAATAACAATCACGGCAACCTTTCGAGGAGTCATGAGGAGTCTTAAACACTATTTACCGAACTTTAGTTTATATGCTCAACAACAATTTTTGGCCCAAGAGCACCTAGTGAATTTCATGGGCTCAGTGGGGACTTGAACCTGAACCTCTATATTATATTGCTATATACTGTATGTATTTATGCAACAGAAAATGTGTGTGTATGTATGTATACAGTATGTGTGTGTGCGTGTTTGTGTGTGAATGAATGTTTAAATGTGTTTGCTAGAACCAGATCATTATATTAGCATGGAGTATAATTATGATCAATCAGAGTGAGTCTGTAGTCACCCAGGCTGCTATATAATACAGGTGTCAGTCAGAAGTCTGTCAGACAGGGCTAAATATGTAGTCTGATAAGGACTGATGGGAACCCAGACAATATGTGACTAGGACAGCATTGACAGGGTCCCATAAGGGACAGAACTAAATATGCAATAGGTGCTAATACCAAATATAGCTTGCAAGGCTAATAGTATAATGATGAGAGAAGTATTTATCAGAGAAACTATGTCTGCCATACCAAATGTCTAAACACTATAATTTATGTTATATGTTTAGATTTTTTTTTTAGACATGCGGACAAATAAAAAAACTGGTGATTCATTTTGATCCGTTATTTGTCAAGGTTAATTGATCAGTGAATACAAATACAGTGGTACCTCACAAGACAAAATTAATCCATTCCACGGTTAATACCGTCTTGCGAAAATTTTGTTTTGCGAAGCAAGTTTTCCCTTAGGAATGCATTGAAATTTAATTAATGTGTTCCTATGGGGAAAGAAAGTCAGAAAAAAGTCACTTACCAGGTAGTAAGACCAAGTAGACCGAGCCACGCTCCTCCTTGGTAGCCCCGAAACAGCCTCACACAGCTCACACTGTGTGTGAGCTCACACAGCTGCCACCTCTCCAAAATGGCTGCCGCCTCTCTGCTGTTTCCCGACAGTCAGCTGTTCAGTGCTAGAGTCTGTTCAGGGCTACCAAGGAGGAGCTGGGCTCGGTCTTACTACCAGGTAAGTGACTTTTTTCTGACTCCCCCCCCCATAGGAATGCATTAATTAAATTTCAATGCATACCTATGGGAAACCCACCTCGCAAGATGTTCGTCTTGTGATTTTTTCCATCCCGCGAGGCATTCATCTTGCGAGGTACCACTATATGCGAATATTCTTTGACGACTCGATGAATTAATCTGTTGATTCATCTGCACTTTAAATGGCCATAACACTGGCTCCCGATGACCTAGGGACACTGAATTTGCAGGGAAGCTTCCTCAGACGCATTTCTACAATTCCTGAATGTTTTGTGAACATTGGATCACGGACCCCCAAGTTATATAATCACAAAGAGGACCTCCCCAGGAAAGCTCTCCCCAGGTACTTAGAGACTCCAGAATCACAACATAACTTCCTATGCCTTTCCCCAACACACCTGACAATGTTGGTGATTATTGGATATCAGACATCCGAGTTATTCACCCACAAATTGGGTCCCCCCAGGAGAGTATACCACACGGCACAGAAGCCCATTCTACCTACTGGCCGCCGATCAACTAATCAGAAGCTGATAGGCAGCCATCCCCCACAGCCAGCCACCCCAACAGCCTACCCCTTCACCCCCTTCCTTTCCCTCCCTTAGCCTCCACCCCACTCTCATCGACACCCCCTTACCTTAATCACTGATGCTAGGTCTCCATCAGGCCTTCGCAGCCAGGGCGTGTAAAAAGGGAGACTGGCTGCCCTTTGCAAAGATGGTGACTGCGACTTAGTTTAGGGTAGGGAAGCTGCAGCTGCCATCTTTGCAAAGGGCAGCCTGGATTCCCAGAAGACCTTGGCAGCAGCAATTAAGGTAAGAGGGTGTCAGTGGGGGTGGGGTGGCATGAGGCCTAAGGTAGAGAAAGGAAGGGGGTGGGGGGTAGGCTGTGATATTGGGTGGCTGTGTGGGGTGGTGGCTGCCTTTCTACTGCCGATCAGCTGATCGGTGGACAGTAGGCAGAATTGTAGGGTTTTTTAAAAAAATACAAAGGACGAATACAATATTTATCCCTTCATATTCGTAGGGATCTCTGGAACCCACAAATACAGATCAATGAATATTTAACAAATCGGCTATATTCGTCAGAAAAACCATTTTTATATTCATCCCCATCTCTAATGTTTATCAATAATAAAAGTTATTTCTTGTTTTAGCCAAAGCACAAGTGGTTAACCACTTGTATTTTTACGCTTGCATTTTTTTGATGTCGAGTCCGTTGTATCTAGAAAACCCTGAAAAGGGTCACTGTAAGTTGGAATCAACTTGGTAGCCCATACTTGTTATAGCGTTAGTGACTTTGCAACGAGATTAAAGGAGGAAGGATATACAGTATTTTGCTTCCCACAGAGATACCTGTCACAAATAAAATGTGCATATTCTGCCACCAGCTTCAGATATTATTCATATTTCCAGCACCTTGGAAGTAATTTAAATGATGGCATGTACTGCATGTTGGAGATATGATTGTTTCTCATTCACATTATTCATGGCTAATTTTCCGTTGTTCCTGAATTTTATGTTACTTTAGCACAGTGTTTCCCAGCCAGGGAGCTGTGGCCCCCAAGGGGGTGGAAAAGTGTTTACTTGGTGTGTGTGTGTGTCACAGTCACCTTATATGTGTTTTAGCCGCCCCGAGTAGACATGGTCTAGAGGGGCGGGGTAAAAATCAAATAAATAAATAAATAAATAAATAAATTAGCCCTTGTTAAATCGTTTCTTCCTTGATTATTCAGAGCGGGATATTAAAGTTAGCATGCATCTGGGGGCCCTTCATAGGGAGAAAGAAGCCTCTGTTTTCTGAGAAGGGATGACTTTACCCCATTAAAAATGCCTTTTAATGCAAACTTGAGGGTTTATGTGTCCTGGATTATTAGGCTATTATAAAAGGGGGTCACAGCTCGAAAAAGGTTGGAAACCACTGCTTTAGCCGATTTGTGGGTCTCGTTTGTTTGATTTTCTTTGGTCAGAAAATGTATTCCAATCAATTGTGTTTCAAATTCTAATGTTATCACGGCTATCCAGAATCAAGGAGTTTTTCTGGCACTCAATATTTGTAGAAAGCATATGTTTAATTTCCAAAGGAGGTTAAAAAAGCTTGTTTCACATGAAGAGGTTTGGAATGAAAGAACTGTTTAAAAATCCACTTGGCACCAGAGTTCTTCCATGGTAAGGTAGCTGAAGAAACCAGTCAAGCAAAAATGTTTTTTTAATTTAGGTTCTGCTTCTAATATGAAAATGCTTTCATGTGCATCAGGGAAATTCATGTCCTGCTTTGCCTGGAGAAGATAGCAAGCTACTTGAAGTCTCCTCCCCAACCCACCCCATTTGATATGAAAGATTGCAACATGAGGGCAAAATGTATTAATGTTGTGTGCCATTAATGTTGTGCTTGTGATGAAAAGAAAACCACTGAAAAGACCATGTTTCCATGTATTTATTTACTGAAGGCAAAGAACGATTGTGAAGCTTAGATCAGAATGCTTGCAAAGCTCCCTACAGAGAGAGCAGAGCTTGTAAAAGTTGCTGTTCTTAGCCCACGTACAACTCTAAAAAAAAAAAATCAGCAGTCAGCACAATTGTGATTTGAGGGGGGGAAATGGAATTCTTTTATCTAAAGCAAAATAGTTTTCGGGCTCTCAAGATGTTGCTGTATGACCTCTTGCATCACGGCAGACCAAAGGGCATGCTGTCTGGCGCTGACAGGCACTGGGAGTCTAACAGCTCTTTGGAAAGCCACTGGTTCCCCAACTCAACACACAACTAGTTTGCAGCCTGGCAGTGATCGTGCATTGCAATCCTCAAGTCTTTGGCTTAATTATCCATTCTGTCCTTTACCTTATTTCTTCATTAGCTTCTTTATTTCCTGTTGCTTTGGGCCTTACTAACTATAGTTGTACCATACATTTTTTTGTTTTAGAATGTGTCTGAAAGCAACAAAACAAATGTTGACAGTTCTGTTGATAAATACCCAAAGTGGGAACAGTTCATTAGTACTTAGTGGCCGCTATGAACCATTCACTAATGAAAATGTATAATTTCAAACAACCACTGCGTTAGACATAGAACTAACATTTCCTTATGATTTTTAACAGTTTATGAGTTTTATTTTGAAACAAACAACAGACATACTTGGCTATTAGTGGTGGCTGCTCTGTTAGGTGAAAGGAAGCACTGCCTCATCTGTTGGGCTATCTCCCACCAGGCCACATCTGCTTGACTCCTTACTATGTTCTGCCACTGTGTGTGTGTGTGTGTGTGTGTGTGTGTGTGTGTGTGTGTGTGTGTGTGTGTGTGAGAGAGAGAGAGAGAGAGAGAGAGAGAGAGAGAGAGAGAGAGAGAGAGAGAGAGAGAATATCAACATTTGCCCTTGAACCTACTTGCCACCTCTGGCTGCATCCTCGTGCTGTGCCTTCCACTCCACAAATCACAATCGGCATGAGCTGCCACTGTTGGCTTTAATGCAAACAAATTTTAACAAACCTCATGGCGCAGTGGTTAAACTGCTGTACTGCAGCTAAAACTGTGCTCACGATCTGGGGTTCAAATCCCAGGTAGCCGGCTCAAGGTTGACTCAGCCTTCTATCCTTCCGAGGTCGGTAAAATGAGTACCCAGCTTGCTGGGGGGGCAATGTGTAGCCTGTATAATTAAAAAATTGTAAACCGCCGGGAGAGTGCTTGTAGCGCTATGGGGCGGTATATAAGTCCAATAAATAAATAATAAATTATTTTTTTAAATTTTATGTTCATCGATTTCATTTTTAATATTATTTTGGCTTTGCATTGGGTGGGTGGTACCTGTGACATGAAATCTGTCCTCTGTAGCAGCAGCAGTGTGCAGATGGACTCCATTCGCAACGAAGAGGGCAAGATAGGTCCTTTGTACATAGCCTTTAGACAGGGGGTGAAAGCTGTAGGGTTCTGATGTACATTGCAGTCATGCATGCTACTCTTTAGTTTTAAAAAGTGTCCCCTGATTTACTTCAATGTACATATACAGCTTTGTTTTACACAAATGCACAAGCAGGGTGAGACCTTCATTGAGCCAGTTTTTAAAAAATCACACAATTTGCAAGCTCTCATGAGTAAAATCTCACTTCTTCAGGTTGGGCACCATCCCTTCATGGATAGTGCAGAAAAAATGGCAGATCAAGTCTCAGAAATTCATGCCTTGAGTCTGTATGAGTGGGTTAAAGTCAGCTGCGAGGGGTGGTCTCAAGGATCCTCCTTTGCAGTATGGTTGGAATTTTCCATCCCAAACTCCAGACAAAGGATTTGCTAATTACTGTACTCTGTGGCTGCCCCTTGCACCATCCCAATGCTTGCTCCTGAACCATGAAGTTTCTTCTAGGCTGGGAGCTGGAGGGGGGGTATCCGTTTTCTTTGGACTTATGGGCCAGAATCCTGTTGAAGATCTACACCGGTATAAGAGCAGTTGCATTAACTGTAGAGGTAAATGGCTGTTAATTAACAAGCTGTCACTTCTATTTCTCCTCATGGCACGAAAACAGATGAAGAATATGAGCAGCAACTCATTAATTAGGCGCAATTCACCACTGCAATTTAGACAATTACACTTTGCCAGCATCCCCATGAGGATACTGATTATTTTGTTCTATTAGCCAAAATCCTTTCTTGTAGAAGGCAAATGATCATTTTTAATACTCATACATCCTTCAGATATTTTGTAAATTGTTTTATGGTGCTGTTGATGCCAAAATTGGACTTGTTCCTCTGCTTCTTATTTAAAAAAAATGATCTCCAAATTGCTTTGCTCCTGGTGCAGTAATCTTATTTTACATTTCGCTGTAGAGTGTCAGGAATGAAAAAAAAATCAGGATTGTGGCTGCCCATGAGAGGTAAGACATTATACAACATCACAGCATCCATTTTGGGGTGACTACACTTGATTTCCATTGTTAACAAGGCTTGATAAGATTGTGAGGCTCATGCAGTGCAGCTGGAGTTAAGCTGTGTCAATTATGTAGCCATTTACCACACCCTGACGCCTCTGGAGTCAGGTCTGCAACACATTTTGGGTGTCGGATTTCCTACAGGGATGTGTTTGTGTTCTGTTCTGTTGTGCACTGGCTGCTGTGAGGATGCCAAAGGGGTGTATTGGGTTGAGAATTAATGAGGTTGAATTAGCTCAGTCATTTGCTGTGCATTTTATTGAAGTTCAAGCTGTTTCAACTTTTGCAGTTAATAGAAGCCTCCCAGAATGTTGCCATTGGAGTGTAAGTTACCCATCAGGGATCTCAGGATCATTACTGAGAGCAGGCAACTTTACTTCATGATAAACTTTCTCACTGAACAAAGGAAACACTCTGTCTTGCATTTAGGAAGGTGGTTGGAACCGAGATAGGGAAAATCCCCTTTTTTGTGCTGCAACTCCCAGAATTGTACAGCCCTCATGGCCATTGGCTGTGCCAGTGAGGGTTTCTGGGAGTTGTGCCCTCCTGCACAAAATGAACATCAACGCTTTGATTGAAATGATGTTAGGCCCTCCCATTTGGGTCACACAAAACCAAAGATGCAACTGTTATTAAGATGGTGGCCTTCTACAATGCATGAGCTAAAATCCCCGATTCAGTGGACGTATCTTGAGACGGAGCCTTAAACCTCTGTAATGCCACGGTGATACAGTGGTGCCTCGCATTACGATGTTAATTCATTCCAGCAAAATCGCTGTAGAACGAAAACATCGTAAAACGAAATTAAAAAGCCCATAGAAATGCATTAAAACCCGGTTAATGCGTTCCTATGGGCTTGAAACTCACCGTCCAGCGATCCTCCATAGCGCGGCCATTTTCGCTGCCCGTGCAGCGAGGAATCAGTTCCAGAAAACAGCGTGCGGCCATTTTTTTTAACCCGGTGGCCATTTTGAAACCGCCGATCAGCTGTAGGAAAATCGTAGTTTTGCGAGAATCGATTCCCAAAGCAGGGAACTGATCATCGCAAAGCGAAATTCCCCCATAGGAAACATTGTTTTGCGATCGCTTTTGCGATCGCAAAAACTTCATTGTTATGCGATTTTGTCATAAAACGGGGCGCTCATCTTGCGAGGCACCACTGTAGTTTGTACTGGCTGAAGAGTGGGCAGATTAATGTCATCTGTAGACCTTGACAGGCTTGGTCTTTCCAATAGACAGAGTGAAGGGTTTCTCATATGACAGATGCTGGGTGGTGGCAGCAATATGTTGGAGGACAGCACGGTGTGAAGCATTGCCTTCTCTGTAAACCATGTTGTCACCTTCAAGTGCAGTAGAGCAGTGGTCCCCAACCTTTTCTAAACAGTGGACTGATTGGGGTTAGCGGGGTCCATGCATGAGGGGCAGGGCTCCCCCCACATGCGGGTGGATGGGGTGCACTCATGGGTGGGCGGAGCACATATGCACATGCAGGAGGGTGGGGTGTGCTCATGTGCATATGTGGATGGGTGGGGTGCACTCGTGAATGGGCAGGGCACACATGTGCGGGTGGCTGGGGCATGTGCGGTGATGGGCGGGGGCACTCATGTGTGCAGGTGGGCAGGCCATGCGTGTGGGTGGACATGCGTGGGGTGTGTGCATTGGGGCGGTGGGAGATGTGCCTCTATGGCCCGGTCCTGCCAAGGCCATGGCCCAGTACTAGGCCAGGGACTGGGTGTTGGGGACCCCTGCAGTAGAGGATGCTGTCACATTGCTAGGGTTGAAGCACAATACAGCTGCCAATTGTGTACACAAGGGAGGAGGAATCAGGAAAAGGCCACGTGGTTGTGGAAACAATACAAATGCAAGAGCAGGTGGTGCCTTTAATTGACCATTAAGAATATATTTAAAAAAACAAAAGAAAAAACCAAACAGCGAGCTTTCGATGATAAATCATCTTCTTCAAGGCTGTCCATCAAGTGCTTCTGGGCAGCTTGAAACGTAGGTGTTGTTTTTAATGTTCGTGATTCATATGGCTGATGATGTAGAAGCCAGGTAAGCTTCTTAAATGGAAACAGGGAGGAAGGTGAACGTTCTTATTCTTTGCCTCGGTCAACAAAATGGCTTGGGCCAGCACTGAGAATTGGAGAAAAACTTAGAAGGAAAGAGTCACTGGTTGAAATCCTGTTGCATAGATCCATTGCGACGGCAATGATGTCTGGCATAGTGGCAAAGTGCAACTGATTAAAGGCTTCCTTTGGCAATTCCAGGGCTCATGGGACTTGGTCATATTAGGCAACCTGGCCACAGGTGATGAGGTCATCACCACTGCACACACTGAGATGTAGAAGAGGATTTCAGCCAATGTGTGCTTTAGATCCAAAGCCTGAGGGTAGTTAGTTTGCCAAACAGAGTGCCCTGTATCTAATAGGGCAGTTTTATTGCTGGTACTATTTCAGTCAACAGAATTGGGAGGGGCCGCCAGTCTTCAGCCTGCAGCACGACAAAACGTATTCTGCAGGACTGAAGACATCCCGTGAGAAACAGCCATCCATCAGAGAGAGAGAGAGAGAGAGAGAGAGAGAGAGAGAGAGAGAGAGAGAGAGAGAGAGAGAAATACTGTAGGTCAATCTGTTATTGAAGGATATCATGGGATAACCGGGACAATAATTATCAGGAACAGAAATCAATATTATGAACGGGGGCATAGTTAAGGGAAACAGATAAATTGTAACCCATATGGACACACACATAGAGCGTGCTACTGCTGCCATTGCTATTATTATGATCTCCTCTTCTTTGAGATGAATTTCACATGGCTAAAGCAGTATTTGTGATTTGCTGCCTTGAAAACCTGCTTGAAAGCCAGTTCCAGGGGTCTTCTGGCCCCTCGGCACTGGTTTTAGAGGGGGCACAAGATCTTCCCCTCACAGTTCTGCTAACACGGGCCATTGCATCACCAAAACCGCCCCACCAGCTTGTCCCAACAATTTGTTTTATTTCATGATTGCTATTATGCCACCAATATGCCCACCTCCTTACCAAGTATAAGAGGACTGGCAACAGACCAGAGGGCTTGAGAATCTAAAACTGTATTAGGAGGATGCCAAAGAAGCTGAGCGGAGTGGAAGGGGTCATGGACGTGATGGGTTAGGAATGAAAATTAAATGGTAGCCTGTACAGACTGCTCCAAGATCATTTATAATAGCCAGGGTGATTCTCTGTACATGTGAATCTCAGAGCAAGAGTTGAGAGTTTTTCCTTACTCAAGCCATACTTTTCTCTATCCTTTTCTTTGTTTTGTGATGCTTGTTGCTCAAACGAGAACCTGAAACAGCATCCTCTTGTGCCTTTTCTTAACACAAGTGCAATCATTCCCACTAAAACCCACGCCAATTGGGAACAGAAAGTACCACAAAACACGGTATGCATAAAATCATGTTTGTTTGTTTTTTAACCTGGTGACCCTGAACGTTTCTTCTGCACACCAGCTTCTGTGCCTGGCCAGCCTTTAAAAATAGTATTTAAGAGCGGCTGTTGGGAGCAATTAATTCAGAACAAAACAAAATAGTTGCTGGTAATAAAGTTTCTTGTGGCAGGGGTGAAATCGAGTTTCAGGGAGCTTTATGTTTATGAATTAATATATTTCTAGACATTACAAGATGTCAAATGGAGATGCAAGAATGTGAGGGGGGCTGCAGGTGGGCGATCTAGTGTGTTTAATGATTGGCATTAACTTGTACCGAGAGAAGGTTGATGGAAACTTTAGCCAATATTGTGCAGCATGGAGAAAATCAAGATCTGAATTAAAATGTCTGGATGATACATTAGATAATCTAAAGTTTGTGTTTTCTGGGTTAAAGGAGAATTGCCCTATTACCGGCAAAGGCAATGCAAATTGGTGCAGATGAAAATGTTCAATGTTCTCACTGAAGAGGAACTATAATCTGCTCGGCATTAGTCAACCATGCTAAGTATGCGTCAGGAGGGTGAATTTTGACAGCGTCCGTTCACGCTAAGGTAAGAAGATAGAAGCTGCCCTAAACTAGATCCATGAATACAAATTGATGCTGTATGAATGTTGTCTTCCTTGCTAGTGATCTCATATATTTAATTCTGCAGGAGGCTGTAGTCTCATATTTTCCAACAGCTGCTATAATCATAAATGTCCTTTTCTTTAACAGGAGTGGACTGCCTCCAGAGAAGCAGGTATGGAATGAGATATGGATGGCTTCTACTTTGAAGCAGTGCCTCCATTTAACCACAAGTTTTATTTCGAGGAGGTGGGCATACCCCCCCTCCAAATTCACATCACCTGATTATTCTGCAGAAACAGATGACGTACCTCTAGTTATTACTAGGCATGATAAAGTCTCTCAAATAAACCACATAGCCTTTTGTATCGCTCATCTTAGATATATTCATGAACAGCAGTGGACCAGTCAAGCAGATCTAATAATGCTAAATGAGTTACCAGTCTACTTTGTTTACTTATGTCTGCTTTCTTGCAGTTTCCCAACGAAAAAAGGGAGCACGCAAGGCTGTTCCTTTTTCCCCCTCTTAAGCATTGAAAAAGTGGTGCATCTTCAACAAATGGACAGCTTTTGAGCTTCATTCTGCCAAAGGCAACTTGGCTGTAACCCTAGACTTACTCCCAGAGCCTGGAAACACAACATCCTAAGGTCAGGCAGGCAAAATCCTACTTCTGTCTTCCGTTTAACCATTTCTCACTGGCTCCATGATCCCTTAACCCAAATTTATGCTGAAACTCAGCTTCAGTTATCAGAAAATGCATCTAATACTTTAGTTTTGAAAGTGGGAAGTTAGTCCTCACAATGTTGATAATTTCTTTTACATTTTCACAAGCCTTTTTTTGGTTGCCGAGGAGCAACAGAGAACCCAGGGCTTGTTATCTTCGGTGCAGGGAATGCCAACACGGCTCTCCAGATATGAGCTACGATATAACAGGAAAGTCTTATCCGTGTAACAAAAATTGACACTGGCCAATTCATCTGTTAATTTGCAATAGAGTGCGAAAAAGGAAAAGAAAAGGAAGAAGAGAGGCGCAAATGCCACGAGTTATTAAAAGAAATGTTAATTATCACAAATTGCCACATTCTTTTTCCTCACTGAGGAGATCTCATTTGAGAGCAACACCTGGCATGTTGAAAGATCATGGGGAGGTTTTTCTGAAAGGCAAAACAGCAAGGATTTTTAGACAGAGTGTAGAGATTCGCGTCACAGATGAATCGGAAGCCATGGTGATGTTTCCTGCTGGCGAGGTAGGCCATTAATGAAGCTTCACACACTACAGTGACAGTGCTTAGACTCTGAGGGATCATTTGGGTACTCAGCATGCAATGTATCAAGAATCCCTTATTATTATTATTGACATCCGTGGGAGGGCTTGACACTTGTGAAACTTAATCAGCATCATACAGATGACTTTTGTCGGTCTGTCACAGCGGCGGTTGCGAACGGTACACTGCATTTGACAACAGATAAAAAAGAAAGGGAGATACATCTTGAGGAATCAATTGTTGTGGCCTTTGACATGTTCCTTGGCCATTCACATGAATATGGGAAGAGGAAGGGCATCCCGTTTTTGTTGGTTGTGAAAATTTTGTGGACTTTTCTTAAAACTGAATTATTTTAATTGCTGTTTTTCATCAAAAATGTGCATTGTCCTCATCCTCAGTATTATTATTTGTTTTTTATGTAAATGAATTGAAGAGTAGAAAAGTCAGTGCACAAATAGTTTAAAGTTTAAAGTGTGTGGCTTACATTCTCCTTAAAAATACTCTGAACAACCGCAGCAGCAGCATCTCTTGCAGTTGAAGGGGTCACTTCTGTACTACCTTAAAAAGAAGAAATGTGTCATCAAAACAAAAGAAGATATTGATACACATAACATTTGCACATACATTTATATGTACAGATGTTAATGGAGGGTACAAGCAGACAGCTGCAAATGTGTGCACTGGAAAGAGTCACTTTAACTGAAGTGATCTCTCTTAAAGTGACCCTTCCCGCTGCCAGGGAATCACTCCAACCTGGCCCCCAACAGTAGAAACCCTACACCTGCACCAAAAAGGTCCAGCTTGAGCACAGATCAGGGTCAAGCTGGAGGACATTTCCCTGCACATAATGCGTTCCTCGGGAAATAGATTACAATTTGGACCCCTTGTGGAGGGGTCTAGTATGATTGATTTCCCTGTGTGGTCACTAGACATGGGGATGAATATAAAAACAAAATCAATGAATATCCCTGATTTGTCAGATATTCGTTGCTTCATATTCTTGGAGTCCAGAGATCCCAACGAATATGAAGCAATGAATATAACCCTTTCATATTCCTCCCTTTGTTTCCTATCTGCTTATACTCTGCGGATCAGCTGTTCCTCAGAGGCATAAGCAGAGAGGGATTTTTCCCAAGGGAAACCTACCCCCAGGGCTGAGGGATGGCTTGGACTGGGCTTTCCCCCATATGGCATATGAAGAGGGGGGAAAGGATCAAAGCGATCGCCTGGCTCCACTTCCTTTGCAAAGACAGTGGGACTGGGGAATGGCTTCGGTTGGGCGTTCCCCCTTTCTATGCCCTGGTGACTGCATAGTAAGGGGGGGGGGTGTTCCGAGCACGCTGAAGCCTCTACCAACTCAGGCCTCCAGGAGTGCTCACTCTTCTTCTCAGGTAGCTGCCACCAGGTATTGCTGCTTCAATATCAATAAATCACTGAATCATGTGATTCTTCAAAACTTAAACTTGTTTATTGGTTTAACAAAATAAAGTAAGTTAATCACAAGAAGTTAATCAAGGTCTCTCACTCACTGACACACACAGACTCTTCCCTCATTGACTGTTTGGCTCACAGGCCCATAGACACATTCATCACTCACTCTCACAAAATCTCACTCTAATCTCCCCTCTTACCTCATACACCCCTTTATATATATACCAGCGCCTCCCCCTTCGGCACCATCTTCCGTCCCCTCATTGGCTGATGTTCCACTGCCCAGCTGTGATGGACAGGTGAGGGCAGGGCTGAATGCTACGGGGGGAAGAGACCAAAGAGATCATATGGAGTTGGCGAATCACTTTGATCCCTTTCCCCCTCTTCCTGTGCCACTGGGGATAGAAAGAGTGGGAAAGCCCGACTGATGCCATTTCCCAGCCCCACTGCCTTTGCAAAGGCAGAGCAGCCAGGGGAACACTTTGATCCCTTTCCCCCTCTTTCTATGCCTCATGGCATAGGAAGGCTGTGAGGGCTGGGGCTTTTTTTTAGACCCAGTGAACCAACAACTTGATTCATAGTTTGTCTGGACACTGGGGGGGGGCATTTGTGGTCGGGTTTGATGACCCACGAACCACCATTTTGGCACTTCATCCCCATCTCTAGTGATCACACTCGCAGACATATGAGCTAGAATGGAAATAGAAATATGGTGCATCTCACCTGAATAGAAAAAAAAAACTCTGAGTGGCCTGTTTGTTGACTCAATTGGTCATCAAGGTGCCTCCTGTTGATGGATGCCTTGGGAGGCCTTGGTCTCTCTCTTTCACCATCCTTTATGGTGAAACTGGACTCGAACTCCACAGCCCTTCAAATAAAGGACACTTTCAAACAGAGGACTTCCCTATTTCAAGTAGCTCTTGAAACAGGGGGCCATCTGCAGCAAAGCAGGATTCATGGCCATCTTCACTGGATCCCAACCCATTCTGGTTTTCCTACACCCACTTGTTTAGGGGACAGAAGCTAGCCCTACTGCCCTCATGTTGTTTTTTTGGCACCTGATGACCAGGGGGTCTGAAAAGGAGAGATTCATGCTTGTGTGTGGGTTTTCCATGTGCAGAAGAACTGTGGTTTTCCAGGGTTCATGTGTAGAGTCTGAACCCAAGGCAGGAACATCTGGTCTTCGGATGCTTCAGTCGTCACCTGTAGAAAGTGAAAGCAAAGAAGCAGGACTAAGCGCATGTCTCTAAGCGTGTAGGTGAAACCACCTGTACTAAAGCCTGTATCAGGCTCCTGATGTATATGTGGTTTCCAGCCTTTTCTTGCCTCCGAGCTCTTACCCTCTCCATGTTTCAACTGCATCCTCACTGAGAACAATGGTAATGCTGGTGAAAGGACCACACGGTAGGTTCTTTCTCTTTCTCCCCCCCCCCCCACATTTATGGCAACGTGATAGGAATACTTTCTACCTGCTATAATGGCCACTGGCCACTGCTGCCTGTTGTTTTTTTAAAGGTGTTTTTAAAAAGTTTATTCTTTTGGGTAACAGCTAGGGGTTGGCAACTGCAACAGAGAATAGGTCCCCTTCCCCCTCTTCTAAGGAGCCGTGTGGCAAAGTGGTTAAGCTGCAGTACTGCAATCAATCCTCTGTGCATGACCTGAGTTCAATCCCAACTGGCTCAGGTATCTGGCTCGAGGTTGATTCAGCCTTCCATCCTTCTGAGGTCAGTAAATTGAGTACCCAGCTCACTGGGTATAGGGTGGGGAACGACAATGTGTACCCTGTATAATTGAATTTTAAACCACCCAGAGTGTGGTGTCAGTGCTTATGGGGCAGCACACTTTGCTTTTGCTTTCTACAATTTATTAAAAGCGTAATCTTTCCCCCCCCCCCATGCATCTTGTCACCCTGTCTTAGGGTGTTACAATCCCATTCACTAAAACTGTGTTAGAGGTATGTCCTGAGCTTAAGAGAGCAATTGCCCTGATCCTTCCTAAGAATAGTATGCTCCGGATGTGTTGGATTCCATCAACCCCAGCTGGTATGACAGATAAGTGTAGTAGCTGGCAATGATGGGAGCTCTAACCCAGTGCATTTGGAGGGTGTGAGGTTAAGGAAGGCCGAGCTCCAGAACCTGGGGAAAACGATTAGGACCCTCTCGCTCTCTCATACTGATTGAAAAGTGGGAGATGTCTCCACAATTGTCTGGGCTTTTGCCGTAGTTTAAGCATGCTATTCAGACCACATCACATAAAAGGAAATGACATTTTGCAAAATTTTGTAGATACGATGCCATCTCCTTGTATGGGCTTGGATCTCCTCAGTGCTGTATATGAAATGGAGAGAACCAACACGAGGCAGTCTTCTTTTGATAGAAATCCTGTGGAAAGAACAAGAGAATGTGAATACTAGGAAGGGTGTTGTTCTGTTGAGAATGTGCTGGATATGGCATCTACTTTAGTGTAGAAGCATTTAAGTGAGATGAGACAAATGAATGAAGGTCATTGGTGAGACCATTGTTGGGATCTAAGACAGAATGCCTCTGAATGGCAGTCATTGGGGAACAGCCAGAGGAGAGCACTTCTGCCCTTATGTTTTTGCTTATTGGCTTCTCATATGTACCTGGTTGGCCACTGCAGGTCAGCCACTGCAGTTCCCAACCCTTGCCTTCACACATTCAGTGGGAGATGGTTGTGGTGCTTCCGCGCATATATAGCTCTCTTGGCTGTCCTTCTACCCAGCCCTGATATGCCTATCAAACAAGGATTCCTCATCGTGTGGCAACGCAATATCCATTGAAACTTGTACCTGGAAGCCTTATCCTCATTTTCTGTGGGATGTGCAGAAATTGGTGACAGAGCTAGCAAATATAGTCCTGTTCCTCTCCACTCTTTTGGTCTACATGCCTGGAGAAAGTGAAGATAGACAGACAGACAGACAGACAGACAGACAGACAGACAGACAGACAGACAGACAGACAGACAGACAGACAGACAGACAGACAGACAGACAGATAGATAGATAGATAGATAGATAGATAGATAGATAGATAGATAGATAGATAGATAGATAGATAGATAGATAGATAGATAGATAGATAGATAGATAGATAGATAGATAGAATGGAATCTTTGCATGCATCTGGTGCCATGTTGGAAGAGAGAAGGAAACAACAGAAACACGACAAATTTCTCCATGCTTATCTGGCTGTGTAATGCTTTTAGTTGCTTCTTAAATTATTTTTAATGTTGGGTTATATTATTTTTTGACCTGGCTGTAGGTTCATTGTTTCTTCTTCAGAGGGAGAAGAATACACATTTTTCACACTGTCTCAGTCTTTGTGAAGAGAAGTGTTACCATTTTCCGCCTACAAATGTCAAGTTTCCTCCCAGGTATTTCTGAGCAGTATAGATGAGTTACCTTATGACCTTCTTGCAGGCGGTAATGATTTTTCTGTCTGTGGTGAACGAGATTACTAATATTTAAAAATTGCACAGGACACTTGAGGTATCATCTTGTCAAGGGAGTGATAAACAAATTATTGACATTACTATGGATGACTTCATGCCAGTTAAAGGCAATGCTAACTCATTAGAAGGATGGAAACTTCAGTAGACATTCCATGCGTTCCTGAAGCATTACCCTTATTGGATGAAGAGGGCTAGCTTCTTATGGCTATCTGGACCATTCCCCATAGGCTGTACGATGAAATAGTTTAAATGCTACAGATAAATATTGACTGAAACTTGGTTTGCTAATTAAAATTCTCTTTAGGCAATCTCTGTTGGAGCTTAAACTCACATGGATGGCAAGCTCTCCCCCTTTAAAAAACAAAAACCCAGAGCTTTGGGTTCTTCTCAGCTTCTTTGTTTAGCATTTAAACATCCACCGTTGTAAAAAGCAGATGGTTAACTTGCGTGTTCAGAACAGGACGAAGATGGGGGAGCAGGCACTTTGGCGGAAAATTGCTGGAAGATGCAGCAGTTATCGGATCCAAACAACCAAAGGTGTAGTTCATCTTCACTTTGTGCCATATGTATTGTTAATTCATTGTATTTTGGTTGGAAATTGTGTGTCATAACAAATCTCTCCAAAATCACAGTTATTGATTCAGGCAGCATTGTTACAGAAACAGTAGAGAGAAACCACTCTCCTATGAATGTGTGTTTTTTCTATGCATTTCTGCATCCTTTTTGCATGTGCTAGCCTTTCCACCAATCTCCCCACCCCCACTGACATTCTTTATTGTGAGGTTTTGTGTAAAATTCCCGTTTTCAGTCACTCCTCATCTGACTGGTGCTTTGACTTGTTGTTACACTTCACATGGCCACCTACTTTCCTCTTAAGGACAAATTGTACCTGTGTTATGAATAGGCCTGCTATGACTAAACATAGTAGCCAGAATCCTGTTGGGAAAAACTAGGTGCACAATGGTAATTGTGGAAGCTGGTTGTTGTGGGTTTTTCGGGCTCTTTGGCCGTGTTCTGATGGTTGTTCTTCCTAACGTTTCGCCAGTCTCTGTGGCCATGGGCATCTTCAGAGGACAGCACTCTGTGGAAGCTGTTTCTCTCCTGGCAAGGGCTGGGCAACAGGATTCTCACCAGCATCTCTACAGCTAATGTAATACTGCTGTTGGTTTCCCTAGAACACCAAACCAAAAAGTTGCCATCTTGACATGTGGATAGTTTTTAAATAGCACTTTTTAAAAACTGGATTTTGACTCTTCATTCAAACATCCTAGGATTACTGACTTGTGCTAGTTTCTAGAATGGCATGGACATAAATATCCAGGGCAGGGCTTTCACACTGAACACGTGCAGTTGGAGCTGGGAACAGCTGAGATGAAGAAGCTTTGAACTGCTGTGACTTAGTTGTGCTTGCTAATAAACTACAGGTTATGGAGGCTGACATATAGAATCAGAGTATTGGTCTATTAGCCAAGTGCCACCAACTGTAACTGGTGGCACCTCTCCAAGATTTCAGCCAGAATTCCTGAGTCCTGCCTAGAGATGCTAAGAATTGAACCAGGACCATGCTGGGTGAAAGCAGGTATTCTACCACTGAGCTACGCAGCTCCTCCTCAGTGTAATAACACATTTTCTCTGGTGTCTCCAGGGATGTTGGCAAGTCTTTAGGGCTGAGTCCCAAGTCTTTGGTACCAGTTCTCAAGTCCAAATCTGAGTCTTTGGCCTCAAGCCCCAAGTCTGAGCCCCTATTTGCCTCGTGGCGCAGTGGTTAAAACGCTGTCCTGCAGCTAAAACTGTGCTCACGACCTGGGGTTCAAATCCCAGGTAGCCGACTCAAGGTTGACTCAGCCTTCCATCCTTCCGAGGTCGGTAAAATGAGTACCCAGCTTGCTGGGGGGGGGGGGGGCAATGTGTAGCCTGCATAATTAAATTGTAAACCGCCCGGAGAGTGCTTGTAGCACTATGGGGCGGTATATAAGTCCAATAAACAAACAAACAAACAAACAAACAAACAAACAAACAAACAAACAAATAAATATTTAAAACAAGCCTTTTTTTAAACCCAGAAGAAAAAGGGAGGGGTGGGTGGGTTCCGAGTCATGAGTTGAGACCAAGTCATAAACAAACAAACAAACAAACAAGTCAAGTCCGAGTCAAATCACCAGTGTGACTTAAGTCCAACTTGACAGCGAGTCCCACAACTCAAGTCCTCCTCCCTGGGTTGACTCCCCATCTTAGTCCTGACTCACTCTAGTGCTGTTTAACTTCAGAAATCAAATAAGACCGAGTGTATTTAGGACAGTAGGGTGGCCTCAAGTTCCTGATAGACAGAAATGAAATCTTGTCTACTCAGCAAGTTTGGAAGAAAAAAAAAGAGAAGTGACAAAGGTGTCCTAAACATATGGGTAAGTTGATCTCTTCCCCCCTCCCCCTTGCTTCATTTGTCCTTTACTGCATTCTGCTGTTGGAATGTGTGACTCATGAAAGGAAAAGCAGAGATCCATAGCCATTACGGCGTATACCTCCCGCAGAATAGAAAATTAGATTTGATTTGTAACATTGTGATTGAAGATTGCCATGAGAACGATAAATTGCTCACTCGCTCGGTGCCGCGGTGGCTGTGCTTTGAAAAGGAGGGCATTTTAAATGGGTCACTTAAAATTGGCTAGGAGATGTAAGTGTGGATAAAAGCATCAGGTTATGAAATCCAGTTATTCTGACAACACCACAGCTGCTTAAAAGGGCATCTTGTTAAGCAGTGTGTCTTAACAAGAGTTTGTGTCCTGGAAGAACTTTTCCTTCCAGCACTTTCAATGGCCCTGAAGATAATTTAAAAGTGCAACCATATGCGTGTCTGCTTAGAAGTATGCCCCACTGAGTTTAACTGGGGCTTACTCTTAGTTAAGTGGTCATACGGTTGCAGCCTGTGTAACCAAGGATCTCTTCCATAATGGATAGCTGTTCTTCTAGAGAAGGTGGGAAAAGCAAGCAAGCTGGGCCTGGTGAGGGGCTGAGGAGGTGGGGGAGGATGAACCGGTTTATGTCCATCTCTAGTCCTGTCCTTATAGCAAGCTGGTTCTCTGCTTCAGCATCCTTGAAGGAGCATCTGTGGGTCCCCCCAAGGTTTTCTGGCTCCCTCCTCCCCACTTTCTGCCATCCTTCCACCTACCACCACATTAAATAAATGTAAACTCTAAAAAAAAAAATTCACCTTTGCCACTGGCTCTTGGGCTTCCATATGGTGCAACTGTTTTCCCTCTTGTTTCCTTGCATCTCCTCATTTTATTGTTTTTTTTTCCCCTATTTTTTTAAATTGGCGAGTCACTATAGTGTAGATTCACCCATTTATTCTTGCATTGGGATGTAGATGCTAGAGTCATTTTAAAATAATATAAAAGTAAGCTTCAGCCTGGGAAGGAGAGCAGAGCAAAGCAGTCCAGGATAAACAATGAGGCCAAAGAAGGGACAAAAGATTCAGTAACACACGAGAAAAACTCCATTCATACCTGTACATCCTGGAATGAGGGAAACATCATAGGAGGGTGGAAGAAAATTTGGGTAAGATGTACAAATTCCCCATCTGGAAAAGCTCTTGATTTGAAAAAAAAAAAGAATCCCTATTATGAGATATTGGCTCCCTTTGATTTGGAATCATTGAGAAATCCTTGACTGAGGAGAAGGTTAATTTAATTTTCCACCTAAATCATTTCAAACCATTCCAGAACTATTGCCCAAACAAATACTTGTTGGGAACTATTGTCCCAACAAGTCAAAAACTGCTTTATATAATCCTTTCCTCAGTTTAGCCCTGCGTGTTTGGGACACCACCAAGTCAAAAGCAGTGGGCCCCAAAATTAACAGGGACAATATGGTCCAATCAAAGACATTTTGTTGTCTCAAACAAAGGACAAAGATACACGGAATCCCTTCCTAATTCCATGAACAAAACCTGACCAGATTTATGGGGATGCCCAGTTACAACGCTGCCAACAGTGTCCTCAACTGAAAGCTAGAAGGCAACTGGGTGTTTGTGTTCTGAAGGCATGAGGGTAATGTGTGTGTGTGTGTGTGTGTGTGTGTGTGTGTGTGTGTGTGTGTGTGTGTGTGTGTGTGTGTGTGTGTGTGTGTGTGTGTGTGTGTGTGTGTGTGTATCCAAGCGGTTCATACAACAACTACGGCTCTGTCCATTCTGCAGTCTTCAGCATCTGTCACCTGTGGCAGTGGCCTCACTCTTTCTAATGGTAGGGCCAGCTCTTTGTTTGCACATGGCTAGCTTTAAGTAGTAAAGCTTAGACTCCTGCACATGGTGCAGACTGCACTGTATCATTTCAGATGGCCACTGGGGGAGTCATACTCTTTGAATGCCACCCAAAGGAAAAATTCTGATACAATGGGGTTTTGTTTATGCGTCTTTGCAAGGAATTTCTGCATAAGGGAACAATAAAAATATAGATTTCCTTGCCTGCAACTTGAGATGGCACAGACCATCATCTAGGGTCTGTGCCATCTATGGCTTTTGTATGTACGTATAAGACAAGGCTCCAAATATAACATACATAAATCCTTACTTTATTCCCAGCAGTGTAAGGAGACTATTTCCAGCAGGGGGGGTGGGGTGGGGTGGAATCTGTCTTTCTAGCCACTGCAGGCTTCTGTACTGTCCTTAATGCATTTTGTGTGTCCCCCCTATTTTACCAATTGTGTGCAACAATAATGTCATAGTGATAAACAGACTTTGTTTTTACACACACACACACACACACACACACACACACACACACACACACACACACACACACACACACACACACACACACACACACACACACGCTTGGGAATATATGCACAACCTTTGACAGTAACCTCTATATGATTTCCAAAAGCTATTTTTCAATGGGATGGAGATGTGTATATTTAAGAACAGTTTGATCCAACGTCATCTTCAAACTCCCCCCCCCCCCAATAATGGTATATTTGGAAAATTAAATGTTGGCTTGGCTGCCTGGACTAATCAGCGTGCTTGTAGCTTTGTAGAACGGGGAGTGATTGGGCTGCAGGAAGCAGCTCCGTATAGTTTTTCAAAAATAATTCATTTTGCTTCGGAGCATATATTTGACTGTCACAAAGCGATGGAACTGTCTGCAGAAGTTGAAGGAAGGAAGCAAAATTGCCTGGTCCCTGCCAAGAGATGATTTATTGTTCCGAGATAAAAATCCTTCTGTACTTAAGGGAGCATCTGGCCAAATGAAAATATAGATTAAGGGACAATATAATAATGAAAACATACAAGGGTGTTTTTACTTTATGGTGGATTTTTACAAAGCCTTCCTCCCACTTCCACGGCCGTGTTCTGATTGCATTTTCCAACTCGGCGATGGTTTTTCAATCCAGTGACTATAAACACCTGGTTGAAAAGGGCAAGGTTTAAGTTCTAAGACAAGTCCTGGAATAAGCAGATTTGAACACTGGGACGCACATATTAAAATTGCTTGCGCTTGTTTCTCTCGTTGTTTCTCTACCCTTGAAAATTGCCACTCCAAAATAGCTGCACAAATCCCTGTAAAGAAAGAAAGAAAAAGAATGAAACCAGGCACAGATCAAACGTGGATCCATCACTGGGAGGAAGGCTGCAGATGCAGAGATTAAAGATTTACACGTGCCGTCTGAGTACCCACTGAATAAACCCTGGCTAAGGCAAACATTGCTGTGCTCTGGAGCCAGATGTGCATTGTCTTTCTCTCCCTCTCTGGCCTATATGTAGATAGAGATAGAAATACTAGAGACAGATACGCTCTCTTGCTCTCTCTCCCCCCTCTCTAATATATATAACCATACCCCACCCCACACCAGACTCAACCATTAGCACATTAAAGTTCCACCATAATGGCCAAAACAGATATCCAATGGTGTTTTACTAAAAATGCTATCCGCATAGTGAGCCATAAAAAAAGGCTTTGGCTAGAATCCTGTTGGTGAATTATATGGATGCCATTTTCTACAGTTCTGTAAGCTGCCCTTAGATCCTATGACACAGAGCAGGCCATAAATGTTTTAAACTGAATGCTTCAGTGGTTTAGGTGTCTAGTTGTGGAGCCCGAGTTTGGAAGAGTAGACTTGGGTCTAAATGGGTGAGGTATAAATTTAATAAGTAAGTAAGTAAGTAAGTAAGTAAGTAAGTAAGTAAGTAAGGAAGGAAGGAAGGAAGGAAGGAAGGAAGGAAGGAAGGAAGGAAGGAAGGAAGGAAGGAAGGAAGGAAGGAAGGAAGGAAGTAAGTTTGATTCCTTGGAGCAGAATCAGCCTGTGTGGCCTTGGGCCGGCTACAAAGTCCCAGGGCAACATGAGAAGAAAGGAGTGTGAAACTGGTGTTCTCTACCTGGGAAAAACCTCAAAAGGGTCAGCACAAATCGGAATTAACTTGACACCACATGATGATTATTATAACAAATGTCTTAAATAAATAAGTTGAGTTACTCACCATGACAAATTGGCACTGGTCACATTATGAGTTACAGGTTTGGTTACGCAAATGGGGCACACCTAGTGATGCTATTGACACCTCATTAGTGAGTAGCAATTTGCCGGGTTGAATTTTTAACTTCTGTAGGCATAAATTACTGGTAGAATTCTAGCTGTTGTTCCAGATTATAAGATTATAAGGGCAAGGACACCTTTTTAGATATTTACCAAAAGAGGGAGCAGATTTCAACTGGGTAAGGAGACAATATCCTCACTAAGGTTTAATGCCCTGCTCTGAAATATATATGTTAAGGTATATAATTTTTATATGGCCTGAACATAATATGTGTGTGTGCAGAACAAGATTAAGATGACGTCATTCCTTCATCCCTGGCTGATGCAATTCTTTGCAATATGAAGATTGCCACACCTGTGTGCATGAAGTCACCTTAGACGGGATTGGACCAGACTGATGCCAGAATTGTATTTAAGAAATGAACTCTGTACAGTCTTCCTCTTCTCCTGTGTACTGATGTCTGCATGTCATGCTTCCCTTCCCCGGGTTTACAGACGAACTGGTTTCACTATCACTGCTGCTTAGGCTCCCTATTGCTGAGTGATATAAATCTTTATTTTCAAAATCTTTACTTATTTCATCTTCCTTTTGAAAATCCACTGTCAATATAGAATATTAAGTTTATGAACAGTGTGTTTTAAATAATCCTCTTGTTCTTTAATGCCTGTCATCACTCCACTTTCTTAAACAGAAGGAGTTGTACCTTTTTGTAGGTTTGCTTGATACAGAGAGAAATATAACAATAGTTGACCTACAGAGGCCAAAGATAATGGTACTCCTGAAGTATATAGAAACGTTCTCAGAAGCTGGGGTCATGGCATGCATCTCATTCAGTCATACTCATATGATGTCTCCTTTCCTCCCCAGTAGCTGAAATTCTTTTGTACCTGATTTAGTGTAAAATTACACCTGTGGAAGTTCACACGGAGCTACATCCAGGCAGTATGCATGTTGAACTGTGCAATGAACCACACAAAAATGTTCACCATTTACCACACCCCTGACCGTTCAACTCCCTACTCAACTGTGTCTGCGGAACTGCTCCCCAGATAAGTTTTCTGCCTTGGTGCAAATTTTGCAATGGTTTGCACAACTTGCAAGTTATGCAGGCATAGCTATGCAACAGGATTTCAGCCAATGTGTATCAGTGATAAATAACTTATGTAATCAGTTGGATCAGGTGGGTTTAGTAAGCAGGATGGGGGATCCTTATCTGTGGCCTTGGCTATACAAGGGCAACTATAGAGGACTGCCATGATCCTCAAAGGTATTCACTTACCCAATGTGCTGTTCTTTGGGGCCCAACGGCAGAACTGCAACTTATTTCTCCACGCTTAAGATTATCTTTTCAATGTAGTCTTTTTAAAAAATATGACAGCAATGTGTGAGTTTGCTTTCTCTTCCACATTTCCAGTCACCCCACACCATGCTTCATTGCCATTAATCCCACAGCACATAATACTTAATGACATCTGGATAATGAACCCCCTCAGTGGGGTGGCACTCAGAAGGGCGGTAAAGTAGTTGAGCTTGCAATATTCCACCTGGAAATAATGATCCTCCAAGAGAAATTCAGCAGGAGGAGCGAGGGCTCACAGGTTGTGGTTGCGAACAAGAGGATAACATCTCCTTCTTTGTTCCCTGTGTTTTCATGCATACTCTTTTTTGACAGGCATCATGAGAATCACCAAGGCAGCAGATGGTCTAAGCACAGTTCCCTCAAGCATAAAACAACATTTCTGTACTTGTTGTCAGGACCTTAAATTGCACACTGTTCTGTTTGATTATTTTCAAACTCAGGATTAGCCGGAGGGGCTGCGACGAGAACGATTTGCATATCATGAAGAGGGAGCAAAAGTTGAATTGAAGTGGCAAGCAACTGGGCTGAGATGAAATCCTAGGTAAAAGCCACGTGAAATTAATTCATCACCACTGTTTTGACGGTGATGTGCTTTCTACAAAAGCAATGACCGCACTACAATCCGACCAAATCTGATCAGGCAGTGGTATTTTCACCAAAATTGAATAATTAAGGCCTTTCTATAAAATACAGATGCAATTTTAATAGGCAAAAAAGTTTGTGTGCATCTTTGAAGGTTTGAGTTCGGTGGTGGGTTAAGCAGTATAAATAGCAAATGTATTCATTATGCATAATGTTACTCCATTGAATATCAAATGAATGGAATGCATTCGTTCCTCGTGGCAAAGCTATTCTCATTTTTAAAATTCAATTTGCTATTCAGGAAAATTTCCAAGACCCAGTAGATAATGTCAAGTGGCAATCTACATTTGAATCTGATGTAAATTGTGTTCATCTGGATCTGTGCATTCCCTAAACAAAGCAACAGTTTTTTTAAAGTGATGGGTTTAAACAAAATTCCTTTAATTTTGAATTTTCCCTCCAAACTTCAGCTTGCCACTGCTTCACATGCTCCGTGTTACTAAGGGTAAAAACCAGCAGCCCAAAAAGCATTAAAACATAGAAGAATGAGAATTGCAAGGGGAAGAAAATTTCCAGGGGGAAAAAGGAAACTGAGAGGAAAATGTTTGAGCATCCATTGTGTAATAGTATTCTGAAAAACTAACACACAGCCTCTCATTACAGCATGAATTTTAGTATTGCTCGGAATGTGTTTTCTCTTGACTGCTAACCCATGCACCATCAAAGTGCATGGCTTTTCCTGAGCCATCACCCTCATGCTTTGGCATGTGGGAATTACAACAATAAAACATGCCATTTCACGCCCACGCTTTGGTCTCTCTACATGCCGGCAACTTGAATGTCGGCAGTACAGTTTCTAAATGCATTTTGGGGTTGGGAGAACAAAAGATTTTGACTCCAGATGTTATTTTGTATTTTATGGGACACCGTTGGGATTATTGACCACTGGTGGGGGTGTTAGTAGATATAGAGGGAAATCCCGCTTTGGAAATGTTGGGGTGGGTGGCTGGGTAATTATCCTTCATTTAAAATTTAATGAGGTTATTTAGGAACTGCTTTGGCTGCGGCCTGTGGGGATCTGAAGTTAATCAGTAACACATGTTAACTGCTTTTGATTCTCTTGGAACCTTCGTACATTTCTGTTGCGGTAATCGTGCGGCGCGCTTAAGGATCGTAGAACCTGCTTCCTGAAAGGCCAGCTCTGCTGTTAGACAGAGCAAGGCAGCTGGCTCAGCAGGTTTTAGGGTCAGAAAAGGGCAGCAAGTCATTCAATATTTTTGTTGTTGTTGTTACTTTATTTTTATCACCAGGGAAAGGGATAAGTACATTTGAGATTTTTGTGTGTCCCTTGTGTGCTGCCGTAATATGTCTGACTTTGGATATTTTTCACCTCGGCTCAGATGCATAAAGATTTATGTATCATTCTTTGCCCTGACCCAGCCACCAAAATGTCTAAAGGTGGCCTTGGCCCCTGGCTGTTTAGGGCATTAAAGGTTAAACTCAGCACTTTTAATGACAGTGTACGCTTAACATTTCAGCTGGTATTACTACAACCCATATTTTCTCAAATATTTTTGAAGCATAGACTCATGATGATTTGGCCACCGCATGTCCATTGTGCTTCATATAAACACTCCCGCTTCTGTACTCTGAATGTGGAGGCAAAGGTAGCTGAGATCCTAAATTTCTGTCAGAAAGAAGCAAATCCCCACATTCCCCATTCTACTACGGTACCAGGTATGTCCAGGTGTCCATTTTTTGGAACCTAGGTGTTAAATCACCAAAGTCTGTAAAATCATAGTCCTCTACCAGCTTACCTGGATAAAATCCCATTTGAACTCAGTGGGTTTATTTTAAGAAGGGGCAGGTACTGGTTTTTACTCTGTTTTTAGTATTGATTTTATTTACCATTTTATTATTATTATTATTATTTATTTATTTATTTATTTATTTATTTATTTATTTATTTATTTATTTATATCCCGCCTATCTGGTCGGGTCAGGACCACTCTATAATATTGTTTAATTCTTTTTAAAATATTTGTATACTTATTGTTTTTAGCTTTTAATTATTGTCCTTTTAATGATGTAAGCCACTCTGGGTCCTTTTAAGGAGAAAGTTGGGGTAAAAGTATTTTAAATAAACAAGCAAGCAAGCAAGCAGTAAAAATGTGGATACCTTTTAGTTGTGTCTAGTGTATCCCATGGTGTCCTCCTCTCAGGATGAAGGCTCTAATTGCATCTGGAAGCCGAGGTTTTTTTCTTACACCAATATCTAGTCCAATACTTTGATTCTTCCTCTGAGACCCACTGAACAACCACTTTCCTAAGTCATTATGACTTCATTGAGCTGTGTGTCGCTTGCAGGAGTGGATGCTCAACCGTTAGCTGAATGGCACCACCTCCTGTACTTTTTTTTGGCATGCAATCTGTTTGATACACCCCTGTGTACAACCTTTAAAGTTTACCTCACTACACAATATCACAGTATTTTCCATCATTCTCTACAATGTACAAAACACACACGTCCATGCCTTTGTGAAAAGGTAGGAATAATTCAGGCACAGAAAAGGAAGGTGTCTGTTCAACAAGTCCTGCAAATACCTCCTTTCTACTCAGCATGCTTTAGTAGGAGAAACACTTTGAAAAGCATAGAGAAAGAGGTGACATATAATTCTGGGAAACAATAAGAATTCTAGCAACACTGTCAATAATGTTTGATTTCTTTTTGAGAGGGACCGAGGCTGTCGTCTTTTTCCTACTTGTCTGAGAAGAAGCTCCACTGAGCTTAACGAGATTGACTTTGGGAAGAGACATAGAGGATTGTGCTGCTAACGACAGTATCATATGTTGTTCAATAAGCGTCTCTCTCTCTCTCTCTTCTTGTGTGCTCTACAGAATCACATTCCAATTTGCTTTCATCGTCTTCCCCCCCTACAGTTTTTGTTTTTAGAAAAAAAAAGGCACACCTTAGAATTCATCTTTGGATGCAGTGTAGTTGTCTATCAGTTTGTAACTAGTGATTACAGCTTGCATAAACCATTGAAAATCTGAGGGAGGTTTAAGTCTGTAAATGAGAGTTTTGATTTCTGTGTCACACCCATGGCCATGCTGCTGCTGCTGTTGGGATATTCTGGGAGTTGAATAAGAACAACAACTTTTCCAAGCTCTGGATTCGACAGTACTTTGAAAATGAAGCAGGAAGGGCTCACTGGCAATTACTTCAGTATGAAGACCCAGCGTGCATTTCGGCTTTGAGGCTAGAAAATGGAAAAAAGAAAGAGGTAAACGTACGAGCACACTTAATGTTGGGATCTGCTTTCTGAGTCCTCACAGGTATTGGAGAGAGATGGCTTTGGAAAAGACAGTAGTTTTTAAATGACTTTCTTATGCGTTTCTTTCTTATTTGTTCTTGGCAGATTAGATATTGATTCCCTTGCTACTTTTTGCTTTACCCATTCCAACCCCCTAAAAGAGGTATTGCATACCGTATTGCTTTTTAATGTCACTGATATTATAGGATACGACTAGACAGCTGAATGATCCCAGCCTGCATCAGTCTGAACAGGGTCATTTTGAGGTGTGGTGTCACATTTGGGGTGATAAACTGTTGGGCATCCTAATCTCCTTCATGTCTACTTTGAACCTTTGATTTCTCAGAAATCCTTGCATTCTTCTGAAGATTCTAGGGAGAATTTTTAGGTCATACACTCAGTTCAAACATGGTGCTGGCCACGTGGGCTGTGTCTCACCACTGTCACAATGCGGATTGGGAATACTCCTCAGGCCACATCTAGAGCATCTCAACAGAAGACAATCTGCCTTTCAAAGTCTTCCACCCACCCTTCTTGCACTGATGGAATGTTTTATCCACTTCAGGAACGACCCAAAGATCTGGCACTGGATCAAGGGTGGGGAATCGTGTGGTTCTCCAGATATGGTTGAACTGTAACTCCCCTTTGTTCCACTCAGCATCATAAGAATAAAAAAGCAGTGATGGGAATTGTAATTCAACATCTGGTGGACCACATGAGTCTCATCCCTGGACTGGGTGATGACTCATGCACTGAGGAAGAGGCGGACTCAGTGACCCCAAAGACCCCTCCCAACTTTAAGATCTAAGGATTATGCCTAAATATTTTTAAAATAAACTACCATTATACTATAGTTTTTTTTTAAATCACCCAAATTCACATCTTGGCAATTAGAAAAAAAAATAAAGAAGTTCTACATTCTGTTAGGAACTGTTCAATGTTATATATGGAACATGAGTGTCCCCTGAGCATTATAAGCTCCCTTTGCGCTAGAAACGAGAAAAGAAATAAGTTTAACCACACATCTAGACTTGTGTGACAAGTTGAAGTTTTGTCTCACCAGTTCCCTACATGAGCTCATTATTCTTTGATCATTTCCCTCCTTCCATGCTGTTACCATGAACATTCCTGTGAGGTGATTGTGGCTAACTCTTTAGCAATAAATTAGACGTCTCCCTCTAAATCATCAGGGCGTCTTATTTTCTGGGTTTTTGCATTTCTTTTAAATATTGGGTGTTTTTTTCAATATGACATCCAATGCTTTGAGCTTGCCACCAGATGTGAACTAGTGTGCAGCTGAGTGACACTGGTTTGTTTAAATTGGGATTCCTTGGCCCGACTTGTGTGTGCTCTTCCCTCCAGAAAGAAATGTTTTCAATGACTTAACACGAGGCGGCCTGCTAAAGCTTTGGGACAAGCCCTTGGAAGCATGATAATGAAAGCTTAACTTGTAGGCCACAGTTCAATGCCTGGCAACTTCTAAAGGACACAAAAAGCAGCCCGCGAAAAAGGACGGAGACCTATCTGAAAAAATCTATATTTAGCTTCCAGTTCCCAGATCAGCGATTCTGTGGTCTCCAAATGACAGGTCGATCAATAAAAGCCTCTTAAGTGTGCGAAGAAACAAACTTTGAAGTGAAAAAGTACAAAAATAATCTCCTTCAAATATATATCTGACCCACATGGGGATGGCAGAGCCCATGCTCTGTCATAAAATAAAATAATTTGTTAGCACCTGAGGCATTTTGTTTCTGGGGCTTGCTTTTAAACCTAGTAAATTCTCACAGTATGTTTGCAAGGGTTTTGCCTGCAACCTTCATTGAATATCTTTCAATATATTTATAGACAGACTGAATTTTCCCAGGCCTACAGCTTATGTGAGTTCATAGTATTTAGGGCACAGCTTTGTAAGGTCGAAAACTTCAGGCAAATACCTCTAAGAATTTCCAAAGTGCAAGGTGTAAAAGTATCAGGATGTTACTGCCAGGATGACATTCTGGTTAACATTTGTTATTGTTCTGTGCTGCCAAGTCAGAACTGACTTATAGCAACCCTAGTGGGGCTTTCAAGGTAAGTGAGATATTTGAAGAGTGGTTTTAACCAGTTCCACTCCCCCGGTGATTTGCCGAGGCTGAGCAGAGATTTGAACCCAGGCCTCCAGAGTCCTAGTCTGTCAGGACACTACACCTCACTGAGTATGTAAAAAACTGTCAGTCTTGTTTTCATTGCATTTCTCAAATCTTCGACAAGGGCTGGACTTCATGATTCTTAGGGTCCCTTTCAGCTCTGTTATTCTAAGATGATGATTTCTGTTTCTTCCTAGTTCAGCGTCAGGGTGTGAGATTTTTGACCTTTCCCCCTAACAATGCATGCAAATTTTTGTGTGTGCATTTTCAAAGTGCATGAATTTTTGCAGTCGTTTAATATGTTTTCGCTATTAACAAAATAGTGTTTTCTATACATTTTTGCCAAATATGCAAATTTTAAATCTTGGTAATTTTCCCAAAGATTTTTTTGTGTGTATTTGTGTAGTGATTTTGTGCTTTCTTTCTGAAATACATCTCAGAGATTGGAAATGTAAAGCAAGGTGTGCTTTGTCTGGCTTCCAACCTTCCACCTCTAGTTAAGTTGGATTGATATATAAGAATTATACCAGCAACAGCAAAACAAAAACTAAAGAATTGGGACACCATTGAACTGGCACATCTATTTTAATGGGAGTTTTGGAGGATTGCAATCTTCTTCTTCAAACATGCGAAGCATAATGCCTACACTACATATTTGCATATGGTATACATGATGATCAGGGTGGTGGAGGTGAGGCCACATGTAGGAATGGTAGAGATGAGTGCAAGGAAAATGTCAATAGCATATTGCTACTTGGCAAAGAGCTTCTAAATGATAATCGGCTGATTGATATAAAAGGTGAACATTCAAGGTGGCCTTAACATTAAGATCTGATAATCCTGGCAATGGGAAAATGAAAATTGCATGAGTTTTCAGGACTTGGGTTTCAGGACCAGACTTTCCAGAAAAAAATAGGCTGGACCCAGGCATTGGCAAAAACGTACACAATTAGACTCAAGGCAGTACACAAAGTCACTTTATTGATGTGCAGTTAGTATCCTGTTGAGTTATGTGACTGAGGAGGGGCGATTGCAAAAGCTCTGCCCTAATTCTGGCAGATTTCCCTTTGCATTGTCTTTGAGAGAGTAACAGGCTGTGGAGCAGAAAGTCTGTGAGCACAGGGAAATACTAGCCTTGTCCTCCATATAGGACAATAGCCTATGTAGTGTTCTAAAAAGCCTCAATCTCTATTTATTTCCTTAGATTTAGAACTTGATTGATGTAACCCATGGTATCATTTCTCTCTCAAATTCCCCTAAGTAATCTTCCTTCCTTCCTTCCTTCCTTCCTTCCTTCCTTCCTTCCTTCCTTCCTTCCTTCCTTCCTTCCTTCCTTCCTTCCTTCCTTCCTTCCTTCCTTCCTTCCTTCCTTCCTTCCTTCATGGGTTAGATGGAGGGATGGGGGACAGGGGGGCATGGGATAAACAGGGGGTGCAAATCAACATAAACATTTTAAAATACACATTCTTATCTATTACGTTGCAAAGCTACATAAGTTCCCGGTATAACTTAATTATAATATACATTCCATTTCTAGATCACTCATAGGCTTTCAGTTGTCAAATATATTTTGCATTCTATTTCTGAGCCAGTGATGAAATTTATATCAAAAATCCTCATGATTCGTCTTTCTTGTCAAATCTAGCCATTCAGATACTTTATCCATTTCTGCCATGTCCAGAATTTTCGCTATTAACTCCTCTTGTGATGGATTCTGCGGGTCTTTCCAATGTTTAGCAAAAAGAATTCTTGCAGCTGTCAAGATATGGATGGCTAAATGCGTTTGCATTGGTTCTATTGATTCCGGAATTATGTTTAGAAGAAAGAGTTCAGGGGTTACAGTTAGAATCTCTAGAACCTCTTGCCAATATTTTGGGGCTTTTCCAATATTTTGGGCTTTCCCGCATGACCACCACATATGGTAAAAAGAACCTTCTTTTTGTTTACATCACCAACAGAGATTTGAAAATTGTACATCCATTTTGGCTCGTTTTGTGCGAGTTATATACCACCTGTAAAACATTTTATAAATATTTTCTTTAAATGCTACTGACTTGGTAAGTTTTGTATTGTTTTTCCATATTTGTTCCCACTGATCCAAACTTATATTGTGCCCAATATTGTGTGCTCACCTTATCATACATTCCTTAACCACCTCCTCCTGGATATCAAACTCTGATAAAAAATTATATAGGGTTTTAATATGCTTGTCTTTGTTATCCAGGGAGATTCTGTCAAAGGAAGTATTGTCCACATAGAAACCTTGCTGCTTATCTTTACCATATCTTGAAATTAATTGACGATGTGACCACCACTCCATATGAAATCCCTGCGCTACTAATTCATCTTTGTTTTTCAATGTGATGTCTGGTTTTAGTACTTCTCTATATCTTGAAACGTTCTTGTTTTCTCTCAAGTTCAGAAGAGCAAATGCCTCCACTGGTGTTACCCAACATGGTATTTTGAATTTTAGTCCAAGACCATAATAAAGATTTTTCTCAAAATATGATTATTGTTTAAAATCGTTCACTCTGCTGTATCAAAGAAAAGCATGCCACCCCCATTTCAAATCATGACCTTCCAATTTTAACAGTCTGAATTTCCAATAAAATCTAGTCTTTGATCCACGTTAATGAGGCTGCCCTGTAATATCGCAGCCAGTTTTGTTTAACAAATTTCAGTTTAGTTGCAATATCTTACGTCAAAAGAGTATTGACTTTATGTTGTGTTATTTGAATGTTCTGTTTTATTTGTGCTGCTGATGGATCTTTTCATTTGTTTTTCTAAATTTGCCAAATCTTTCTCCAAATTCTTATGCCTTGCCTCTTTTGACTTCCTTCTTTTTGCTCGAAGTCTTATCAAAATGTTTCTAAGGACCGCCTTACCGGCTTCCCATACCGTCCGCATGGGCATTCCTTCGGTAAAGTTCCTCTGAAAATAGACCTTCGTTTCTTCCTTTACTGTCTTGATGATTTGTTCATCTCCAAGTAAGTTTGTATTCAGTCGCCACAGTATTGGTTGTTTAGATGTCTCCAGCTCTAACGCAATGGTCAGATATTGTTCTAGGAATTATTTCTGTCCCCACTAAATTCTATATCCATGTTTTTTGGAATCTATAAAGCATCGATTCTGGACCAAGATTGATGTCTGAGACATAAAGGCATCAATTACTGACATTTTAAAAAGGAAGTCTATGTGAGTGCAATGTAAAGAATTGTCTACAAGGACTCAACTGGAATGTGTTGGATCAGGTTAAATAGGGTCACTTACGGTTATGTAGAGATATGTATCCTTGCATTGGTGTGATCCTTGCATTGAAATAGCATGCATACGTCAAGCAACTGTACTTGGGCCACCTCTCTGTTGATAAACGGCAACAACCCCTTCTTGCCTCCTCCTCTCTCTGCTTCTGGGAGGACTTTTTCATTTAAAAAATATTACAAAGTGGTATAGTGTATCAGTGTTGTCATAACAGACTTTTAAAAAGAAGTCGGAAGAAGTGACTTGTCCATGAAAGCTCACATTAAAATATAGCAGTTACATGTGCCCAAAGAACCCTGATTATACTATTTTGGTTGTTACTTGGATCATTTAAAAATTTTCCATTCACATGATGCATGGCTAACAATTCAAATTCGATGCATGTTTAACATTTGCTCTGGCAATTGGTTTATTTCCTCCTCGCCAGGAGTGTGGTTTTAAGAGAATTGCTTCATTCCTTATGTTTCAGCAATTGTGAATGTTGCTGTCAATTTATTTCCTTTGTGAAGATGTTGGGTTTTTGGGCACTGTGGCCACTTCATGGTTACAGCATTTGTATCCCTTTTAAAATAATTTTAAAAAGGGATATTGGTAAACTGCTAGTAGCGGCTGCCACTGCTATAAAAAAACCACATGAATACATTGCTCAGAAGGAGATGGCTGAAAGGAGACAGCATCCCGCCCTCTTATGGGTGAAAGAGGGCTTCAGAGAGGGACCTTTCCTGCTTAGAATTGTAAACAGAGGGGTATAGCATTAATGTATACATTCCTCCTCTCTTTTTAAAAACCCTTCTCTTCACAATACTTTGCAAGTCTTTTAAAACCCACTTCCTCCTCCTGACTCTGTGCAAAAGAGAAAATAAAAAAGAAAGGCAAGAACTGAAAAGGGAGAGACATGCAGGGAAAAGGAGGATTAAAGGAGGGAAGGGGAAAGGGTAGAAAGAGAAAAATTTCATACCACTCTTTTGATAAGAGGAGTCCTGACTGCCCCAAGAAACAGTAGAGAAAATAAATTGATACAAAATTAAAGAGCAGTATGGCCTGCTATAATGGTTCAAATAGAAAGAAATGAATCAATATAGTTAAAAACAATGTGGACGCTCCCACTAATATATACCACCTGATTGCTAGAAAAATTGTATCGATACAATAGAGGGATGAAACAAATTGGTATAACTGTTTGTTTGCATCACATATAATCAAGCCCTTAGTCTTTAAGCTGCCACAACATTTTTGTCCTCTTTATTTTTTCATTTTTTGTCATTAAAAAAAAAATTGCTTTCTTTTGTCTGGATCTCCAGGGAGGAGCAGAGGAAACATTCCATTCCTCAGTATTTTGAAGTAGCTAAGCTATCTTTGCTGAACAATACTAGGAAATTGAACATGGAAAGAAAATTTAAAGCTTCCAGTTCTGTTTTGGTTTATTTCCAGCTATCACATGTGCTGGAAATGAACCAAAGTGGAGCAGTCATACTTGCACCAGAATGGTAGTGGCCCCTGACCAGGATCCAGAAAGACATGGATAGGAACACTATAACATCATCTGATCACTGGGGAAAAGAAAACCTTCCCATCCTCACAGTGGACCCAACAGCAGGACAAATGCCTGTCTAATCACACCCAGTGTTGTTTTCTTCACATGAGACTACATTTTCAACATTTGACCAAATAAAATAAAATACATTCACATATAAATCTGTCTCGAGATTTTTTTTTCACTTGCAGCAAGATAATTTCCTGAAAATTGCTATGTACATGTCAAATGAAAGAAAGAATCTTCATAATTATGCAGAGAAATGGTGGAGATGATAGGGTAATTCTGGCAAAGAAGCACTGTACAATGAGAGAATTCTTTAAAAACAATGCTTTTTATGGTAGTCTTAAAATCGTAATTACTTATTTATCTACTGTGAAATAGTGATGGAAATTTTAAGTAGCTAGTTAAGTGCTTTGTTCGGTAATTACTTAAATCTTAGATAATTACATGTTTTGAATTGTGCACCATTGCTGAGTGGATGATTCTCTATTGTTGGAGGAAATAACTCCACCATACAAAGAAAGTCGGCGTGATTATGAAACCCGATACAAGGTAATTATCCACACATGCACAGACAAATCTAGCCAAAACAGACTTGTAATTTAATTTGTAAAAAACCACAAAAAAAAAAAACGAAGCAGGATGGAGATAATGGATGCTATTATTTTATGATTACATGCCAGTATTGTGTCTCTGTTTGATGTGCTGTCCTAGCAGGGTGACAGTTCCTTTTCTTTCTACCACAGGAATGGGCAGGTTCTGGGGATGGGGGTGCCATGTGCCCCCCTGAATCTGTTAGGGGCCCCCAGACTGCCACTACTGTCCAACTAGGCTTCCAGGTGTGTGGCTGAAGTTTAGAATTCCCTTGTATGGGGAAAGTACACGTTTTCAATCTGTATTACATCCTGAAAGTCTGATTCTGCAAGGTGTGTTCTTCCAGTTTTCAGTGGGTGTAAATCCAGGTTTTGCCTCTGATCATTAAATGAAATATCCAAGCTGCTGAGCTTATTTTGTAGATAAGGTTCAGCACATTGGATAGCTCCTGTAATTTCACACTAAATCCTGGAGGTGATTGACATTTGAGTCACCAGCCTCCACTGCATTTTCTCTGCCCTGGATTCCACCTCGAAAATGTTTTTGAAGGGGGGGGGGAATGACAAAGGGCATATCCTGCAAGATATCTGAGATAATACACCTGTGTTCTGTAACACACATTTTTGTAGAATGTCTTATTAACTATCAGTTAAAAAGCATACATGCATAGGCATCCTTCAGTCTTGAGAGACTGTGGTAACATGCTCTGTATTGAGGAGCGCCCTCTCCAGAGCATGAAGCCTGGGTAAAGTAATATGGAGGATAGGCTGTTACCCAAGCAGCAGATCCCCCCTCTCCACGTTGCTAGTCCGGAGATGGAGTCCCGAAGGCTGTGTGCCGCACATGGTGTCCATATGAATTATACTTGGGAAAAGTCATTTTTGGACTGCACCCCCACCCCCCGAATCCCTAACCATCTTGTTCAGTAACCATAGTGGCAGAAGTTATGGCATTGGTCGCAACTTTTCCAAACTCTGATGGACCTGAAATGGGAGATGGCCAGTTGTTTCTCTCTTCTTTTTCCAATATCCACCCACAAACTGCCGGAGAGAAGTGACAACCAAGGCCAAACAAGAGGAAATCTCAAGGACAAACTTGAAACAGAAAATGACCAAGGCTTCAATCAAGGATGAGTCAGAAGTCTTGAAAGCATTATTGCTGGTCCCTTCTCTCTAGATCATTTGAAGAAAGATTCTCAGAGTCACTTTTGCTAGCAGAAGTCCAACCTGCAGCAGTGGATCCAGAATGGAAGCAGACAATGTACCAAGGTGAACAGAGTACAACAGTGGTTCCCAACCTTGGGTAACCCTAGTCTTCTTAGACTGCAACTCCCAGAAACTCTAGCATTGACTTGCTCTGCCCTCACTGTCACATCAATGGCTTAATTGCTCTCCCCAGGCATTCACACAAAAAGTGTGAACATCTGCAACAAGGGATTTCCTTCCTTCCTTCCTTCCTTCCTTCCTTCCTTCCTTCCTTCCTTCCTTCCTTCCTTCCTTCCTTCCTTCCTTCCTTCCTTCCTTCCTTCCTTCCTTCCTTCCTTCCTTCCTTCCTTCCTTCCTTCCTTCCTTCCTTCCTTCCTTCCTTCCTTCCTTCCTTCCTTCCTTCCTTCCTTCCTTTGCAGCATGGCAGCCTTATGCTGTAACTGTTCATGCTACATAAGCAGACAACTGAGGAATGGGTTCAAACACCTGTCACATGGATAGAGTTTCTCAAGACGGCAGTAGGGCTGAATTGCATACAGTTCTTTCATCACAGGGTGAGCCAAGAGTGGCAAAGAAAAAAAATCAATGAAATAAGTGTTTTATCTAATTAAGACTCCGTTTTCATAGGAATAGCTGTACTAGCTACCCTGAGTCTTGTGACACTTCATGCCATAATGAATTTGTTAAACTTTAAGGTGCCATAAGATGCTTTGTTATTTTGTAAGGGCTCATTTAAAACAATTTCGATTGTCTAACATAATAAAGTTGCTAAGGAGCATGTATACAACTCAGCACTCTTTAGCAAGCAAGGATAGGCACGGCCTTTAATTCATTTAAAAATGGATTAAGAAGAGTGTACTTCCTTGCTTTCTTAGGTGAGATAAGGTATGAAGCACCACATAGGACACAGTGTGAAGCCGACTGACAACAAGATTGGGGTGTTGCAGCCATTGAGGCACCATTTTGATTTGTGTTCATTTACTAACTTGTGGACCTGCAAAGTTATCAAAATGAGTAAATGAAGTTTGACGTGCCTTCCTCTCCACAACATTCATACTTGGATCCTCTTCCTAATTCCAAACAGAACAGATTCATGGATTGAACTACTGAGTAAAGAGGTAACAAATATTTGAATATTTGAATATTTTTCACATGATCAACAGAACAGGGCATCTCAACAGGTAAAGACACTAGTATGATATTTTTCACATGTACCCACCCTTTTTTGTCAGCTGCAAAATTAACAAAACAAAACAAAACAAAACAAAGAAACAAATAACAAAACACCTTGGGATTCTGTGTGTGCACAGGCACAGGCAGAGACACACACATGCCCCTTCCATCTTGTGCTCCAAATCCATTTAACTCTCATAAATTTCTCATGTTCAAACATTCCAAAATAAATAAATAAATAAATACACACAAAAATCTTGCCAAATGGGGAGAGAACTTGACATTCTTCATTATTATCTGTTCCTCTCTAGGAGAACAAAGTAAGTGAAGATTTAGGTCCGTAATAAATTAATACTTATGGAAGTCTCACTGATGCCATATAGATCTGTTCTGGTTGGGACTAGCAATTGCATGGAGCTTTCAGGTTGACTTTGAGAAGTCTGTTGTACTATATGGATACTAGACTCCTTTGTATTAAGCTTCCTTGTGAGACTCTGCTAGTGAATGGCCAAGGCAATTCTCCATGTTCTTTAGCATCGTGCTCCATGAGAGACCTTAAGTGGGCATGGAATGTGGGGCCTTCTCAATGCAGTTCCCATTGGCCTGAGCCAGGATAGTTTCTGCTTCGTTCACATCAGAAGCAATTCAATGGTGCTTCTGGAGTGAAAGAATCAGCCAACAGGCCACTGCCATTGGCCACATTCTTCTAGGAGTGTCCATTTCCCCTTCCAGCAAAGCTGATGATGAAGGCATGGTTGTAGTAGCTGTCCAGAAACATGGAGAAGGCCTGAATATCGCAGTCACCTGTTGGCAAATGTGCTATTGGATCATTTGGAAGAAACCACAGTCCATGAAGTTTGGTCACTTCAGCCACAAAATAGATAATGGATGTTTTTCATTTATTCTAGTCTGTAAGATCATGCATTCTTTAGCAGACTGTGCCTTAATTATGGAGAAGTCTGAATTCTCAGGTGGCTAGTTGAAAAAGGGTAGATTGTTCTTTTGATATGTCAGCAGAATATCAGTAGAATTATCAGCAGAAACAGCTGAAGACAGGTCTTTGCCAAGCTCTCTCAATGACCATATGCTGAGTACGCTATTAAAGTGACACTCAGTCCTGAAAAGCTGGAGGTGTGTTCATGGGTAGTCCTGAATATGTCTGGCACTCCTTCCAAATGAACAGATTTACACTTTCCAGATGCAGTGGGACTCCCCCTATTCATGTGATCAATATCTGCTGAATCACTTATCCATTGCCCAAAAAATATTAAATAACCCTCCCCCTGAAATGTGTATTTACATGTATTTCCAGGATGTGTTTACCAGAACTGGCCACTAGAAGGAGCCAGGGACCATGCAATGCATGGCACTGGATACTTCTGCATTTTTTAGCATCTGTGGGTGGGTGTGTGTGCGCGTGCCTTGGAACAGATTCCCCATGGATATTGCAGTCCTACCGTAGTATTCCTAGATCTAGTCTTCTAGACTAGACCCAGTGGGTCTCTCAGACATGGAGTAGCTTTACCATTTCCAGCTAGTACACCAACTGTAATCCTTTCTGGATAGATTCAGCTTTGCTATCCAGATATTTAAGTAAACTGCATGTTAAACTATTTTAGTTTAACATAGTTTAGAAACTATAGAGTGAAAAATAGGGCTACTAGTTGGGTTTCAATCTTGGGGACAGAGTCGTCAGATTTATTAATGTTTAATTGTTGTAGAATCACTGCTTAGAATTGTGTGTTTTATCTACTGTTGTAAATTACCCAGTATAGTGCTTTGCATAATAGGGTGGCATATAAATCCAATAAATAAATAAATCTATCTGAAGCTTAAAGAACTGGGTTCTGCTTCATTTCTAATTGCAGTTCAGAGCACTGGGGATGCTAATAACAGACACATTTGCAGTGAAATTAGCTCTCGAAGAGAGTTATATATTGCTTTTTGTGACCTCCTGCAGTGACCGTTCATATTTCAATGTTTTCAACATGTCATGAATTAAGTCCTATATAATGATCCTCCCCCATGTCTGGAGTCTACATTTCACCTCAGTGACACTTTGCCATGTCCCATTTTCAAGAGGCCCTTGTCCAGCAGGCTGAGGCAAAGAGGAAGTCACAAAAGCAGGAAAATCAGGGAGCTGGACAGGGGACAGATTGGATTTGTCTTCAGTGTGGAAGGGATTGTCACTCTCGAATTGGCCTCCTCGGCCATATTAGACACTGTTCCAAGTCCTCCATACACAGCACTTTACCATAGTCTTTTGAGACTGAAGGATGGCTAACTAAAAATATACTCACAAGCAGTTGTACAAAAATGGGGGCCAAACATTTTCAGAAATCTCTTTAGCTGAAGACTGGATATACCAATGTTTGTAGAGATGTGCCATTATATTTGCTTAAGCAGAGCCATTTGACTTTCAAATGCTCAAATTTAATTGCTTCCAGGACCAAATAATAATAATAAAAGAGAGAGAGATTCTTCTGAGGAAAGTGCAATTTACTTTTCCACAAAGGACAAGAACCTGGAGAATATGTAGTTCAGTGCTGCTAAGCAACAGGATCTGGCTAGCAGCTTGAGGAGAAATTGGTAACTTGAGCCTTCAGTCAGAAAACATGAGAGGAATGAAGCGATCAGTGTCTCTGATCACTGGAGAACTGGGCTTTAAATCTCACCTAATCTTTCTAAATAACTAGATAGAGTTTACACTTTTGGTTTGGCTCCGTTTGCCCCTTAGGGAGAGAGGCAAGGCCATCTTGTTTATGTGTGTACTCTGGGCTCCTTCCATACACTTTCTGTCCCAGCAGATGTCACATTTCATTAAGAGAGCATTAATGATAGCACTCTGCTGAGTTTCCTTTAAGACAAGCATCCACACTCCCAGCAACCTGGGGATATGAGCTTAAAGAAGGAGCCAGATGAAGGCGAACAGGCGTGTTTCAGCTGACAGTATATCTTTATCTCCCTCTTTGGGCTGCGATTCCAGCAGAATGGGGATTTATCCTGCAAGACAACATCATTCTGCTGGACTCCCTTGGTCCCCATTTTCAGCCATCCTGTTTTGTAGGTTTGAGTGCTTTCCCCCCCCCCCCCCCCCCCGTGGTAGTTTATTTTGCTGTAGACCTTGTTCTGATTCTCAGTTTTGGTTTTGCTTACACTGCTTAACTTTGCAGCAAGCTTCTTTCTCAGCAAAATTGTAAGATCGTGTAGTAATTGGGTAATCCAGGCAATACAGTGGAAAGATAATGGGAGTCCTATTTTGTTTTTGCAGTGCTAGCCACATGTCGCGCAAAGGACACCAGGATGCTGGTAAATGTTGGATTGTCGTGGGTCTGTGTGTGCAACATGTTAGTTCCTAGCATGTTGTCTGAACTCAGGGTCCTGATGTGTTGCTCCCTCCAAAAGTCATAATCTACAGGCCAAGAACAAACCCTGCTTTATGGTGTTGACTTGTAAAGGGCACAACAACCTGAGATTCTGGGTTCTGAGTGTATACAAAGGTAACTGCTTTGTTTAGCACTGAGGTGAGTAAAGCGCAGCTGACTGGGACGTTGGACTACATCTCCCATCATCTCTGGCTATCATAGTCAATGGAGAGGAATGATGGGACCTGCAGTCCAATACTATCTGGGAAGGCCATACAGTCTCCACTTCAGTTTGGCAGCTTACTCGTGCTAGTGGAAGGAACCAAGTAGGAGCATATGGACTGCATGCACACATGGCCTCTTTGTGATGTGAGGCAATTTGCCAGAAGTCTGTTTCACCATTTTGTGGGAGTACAGCCAGTGGGGTGCCTTTAACATGTTCAGAATCAAAGTCCTGGGTAGTTGTTTTCACTAGCCCCCTTTTTTTGTCAATACCTTCTCCACAAAGTTCCATTGTATCTTGCTTATTTGAAAGTAGAATCAGGCTGAGGAAGAAAAATGTTGTTCCAGGTCTATCCCCCCCTTTTTTAGGATTATTCTGGAAAGAATTAGGATAAACTGTTACTAGGAGATTAAAGTTCCTGACGCACAAAGTTTTGATGGGGGGGGGAGAAACAGGAGTGGGCAGAGTGAAAAAAAACATATAAATGGTTTGTTAAAAGTCGGTCTTAATTTTAACTATGCAAACTTCATTTACCAGGGCTGGCTGGAATAGCCCAGTGAGTCCAGTGAAGTGAAATACCTGGCCATGGAGCCAGAGATCGATAGTTGCCCCTATTTGTCCTGTGAGAAGAGCCAGCCTATGTGGTCTTGGGCCAGGTGCACAGTCTCAAGAGTGTCCCCAATAAGAAGCAAATGGGAGACTACTTCTGAGTTATCTATGCCTACAAGACACTAGAGAGGTTCACTATAAATCAGAATAAACTTGATGGAACATAGTTATCATTATGATTTGTGTATCAAGATAAATATGTTTATTTTAGCAGAGTCTTTAGTCCCAGAGCATGTGTAGAGTTCATTACAGAGAGAGTCTGAGAGAGGATATTTTTGGTTTTCTACTCCAAATGGTTCCAGAAGTGCAGAGGTGAAATTCCAGAATTACATGAACAAAGCTAGCTCTTAAGACAGTCAGCCTCCGGTTTTGCCCAGCAGTGAGATACATCCTTTCTTTACTTTCGCAATGGCTATGCTGCACAATCAGAATCCTTTTTAAGACTCGTAATACAGTCAGTAAGTTCTAGCAGTTCAAGAAAGTGTGAAGCGCTGGAAGTACAAGGTTATAAAAGACAGGGCTTTGCCTACTGAGATACTCTACAGAGTGGTACTGTTGGGCCTTTCAGAACACTGGGTCTCCTTTGGGAGACTCCCAGAAAGCATCAGGGCAACGTCCTTTTGGAAGCAGTAGCTAGGCCTTTCTCCACCGGGATAGGTATGGGCATGTCAGGTGGAACTCCCAGAATAGAGAATTCTGGTAGTTTAAGTTCACAAAATCTTAACTTAACATACCTAAGACACACAATGGCCACCTCCATATGTCACAGTGAACCATAAATCGTGGTTTGTTCAACAACATTTGCTCCTGCTTTACTCCTCCCACCTCCCTGAGTGGGTGAACGAAAACCAGGTGTGGCTGAGTAACTGTTATATTTAAATATGGCGCCATGGTTTATTAAGCCGAAAGAAGCTGCGGCTTGTAAACCATAACAAGGTAAAGTTTTCCTGTGATATTGGGTGGTTTGGTCTCAACCAACCCTAATCCTAAATGTCAGTGTGAGACCAAGCTATCCTCACTGCTTGCACTGCTGGATTTATGGAAGAGCTAAGAAAGCTACCGTTCAGGGCTTTAGCAAAGAGCAAAACAAAAGCTTACAAATTATATGTTTTAAAAATGGTAATGCCATGACATAGGTTAAACTTTCAGGATATTTTAATCTGGACCAGCCAACTCAAAGAAGTGGGAGAGAAAAGCAGCAGCAAATGTGAAACCTGTATTAACACTCTGCTCATCCACATTGTGGTTCAGTAAGCCAGGATTCCTAGCTTAAAGTGACATGTGAATGTGGCTAGTACCACCTCCCAGAATAAAATACTTCAATCTGCGTTTGCACTTCTGCACTAAATTAATGGCACTGGCAGCAAGGGAAGCTGGGTTCATGCGAACATACTCCTATAGATTTGTGTGAATTTCAAACCACGTATGCCTTCTGTTCTTGGCGCTTCTACATATGCTATACTGAGAAAACAAAGGGCAATGCAGGGCGCAGTTTGTGCAGCAAAGGGATTTGTTTATTCTGTCCTTTTCAGCTGAGGCACACATTTTCCCTCCAGCCATTTGCATTTTTTTTAAAGTGAGGAGGAAAAAAACCTTGTGCAACCTTTCTTTCCTCCCTTCACAGGCACAGAATGATCAGCGAAACATCGGCAATCCCCGGCACTTAAACAAAACTGTCTCAACTGTCCTCATTGCCTTGAAAGCAGATGATTTGTTCCTGTGGCTTGCAAACAGAAGACGCTAATGAACAGATGAAACACGATTTACTCAGACAAGCTTGTCCTCTCCTTCTTGATCTCATAGCCAACAAGTTGTTTTCTCACTGAATATCTTCGAGGCTTGGCACTTACTGAGTAGATGTTAAAAACAAAAACAAAAGAAGACCAACCCACACAAAACTTCTAACGGTATTTTTGTTTCCTTCATTGACCTAAACTTGACCCGAGTGTGCGACACGCTATTGTTTTTCAGGTGAAACCCAACGTAAAATTTCATAGTTTGAAATATACCAGTTCTGGATTACGATCAGAGAATTGTGTAGTGAAGTATATGATGACCTTTTACTAAGAAGCAAGAAATGTAGACACCAAATGCTAGTTTTGTGTGTTTGTAGGAGGAAGGAGATAACAGAAACAGGCAGTTTAAAACCAAGTGTATATCTTTTAAATTGGGCACTTGCCCAGACACATGACACAGCAGAGGGCCTGTTATCAATAGAGATGGGCACAAACTGGTTCGTCTTAGTTCGTGGCAGTTTATAAAAAATCCCCTCCCCTCCCCCACCTTCTCTACCAATCAGCCACTCAGCAGATTCAGTGTGCTTGTTTTTTCCACCTCCTCTGATCATCTCCCAGTCATGAGCAAGAGCACAGACCTCTCTATCCCTCCCTTTTGTCTGAGTGGGAGATCAACTAGGAGGGGAGGGCAGAGAAGCCCGAGTTCTTGCCGGGACTGAAAGATCAGTTGAGGAGGGGGGAAAGCAAGTAAGCTGGGCCCAGTGAGTGGCTGTTTGAGCCGGAGGAGGTAGAGAGGGGATCTGCAGCACCTTTGCTACCACTTTTACAAACTGCGATGAACCAGTTCATGCTTATCTCTAGTTATCAGCCTCTGAAGCCTCCTGGTTTTGCTGTTTCTCCTCCTTACTGTTGGTGTTCCTTAAGGGCTTCCTTTACCATTAGGCAGTGCCTTAAGTAGTGGATTTGCTTAAGACATGAAAAGGCAGCAAATTGTTAAGATATTTAATATATTGGTCCAAATCCAATTTTAAGTACCAACCACATTAAACCAATTGAAAGACATTTACATAAGTGTTGATTTATCATTCAACAACCGATTGAGTGGGTCTGCTCTCTCTGGGATTTAGGCCATTATTTGTATTTATTATTGAAGTGAAGTAAAAGCACACCTAAGATTTTCTGCTTCAGTGAAATAATAAAAATGGTCTTGGATGCTACATATTTTGAGTTGTTGTGTACATGGGGCACCATTTGCTGCTCTGTCTTAGGCTGTCATTATTGGGGAACATTGGTGATTCATTTTAGTTTGCAGAGTATAAGGTAGAAAAACAGCACAGCAGCAAGAACAGCATAGAAGTGTCGAGATCAGCTCAGTATCATCAGCCCCTTCCTTGGTTTCTTTTGTACACAAACTAGCACTTTGTATGATAAAGTCATTCTAGAAATATTTCAGGTAGGAAAAGGATATCTTTACTTACAGCTATTTGTAGTTACAGTCAGAAGATAAAAGGAAATTAGAGTTTTCACCACATGGAAGATCTCCATCCTTGTTCCGAGGTCAGAGGTCAGATGAAGAAGGCTATAAGCAACAAAGACAATGGGAGGAAGCAAACAAGCAGGAAGAGGGGGCATGGCTTGCCTCAGATGCCAGAGACAGAAAAAGAACTTTACCAATCAAGTTAGTGGCAAAAAATAACCACATTAGGCTCTAAAGCCCCTCTCGTATTGGTATCCAGTGTTAGTGCATGCAAGACTGCTAAGGTGACTTGGTTAATTCTGCATCTGTGGGTGACTTGAGGGGCACGAAAAAGAGAAGTGACGTCCTCAAATGACATCTGTATGATTTATGCCCAGTTTTCCATTGTAATCATGTAGTCTTCAAAAAAAATGGCATAGTATTAAAAGAATCGGCAAACGTAGTTAAATGTTTGCAGTTGCAAATGAGGTAGTGAACTTCTCTTCAGGCCTTTTTGTCTGGCTGCCTCAGAAGCACACCCACTTAGTTCTAAGAATTATGATTGGCTTTTCTCAGGGGCCATGCTGTGTATCTTCTTCTTGGTTGTCTCTCTCCCCCCCCCCCACAAACACACACAAAAGGAGAGGGTGGAATGGGCTAAATATTTCCATAAAAATTAAGGCACAGCACAATGTTTGCATTACTCTTAAGCAGCAGTGGACAAAACACATTTTGTTAATCCCAGCCACACTAGACCCACTGAGTGAAGGTCACTTCTTAACTCAATTTTTATATAATGTCAACAATGCTGTAGCTATCTGGGAAAGAAAACATTTAGGGAGTCTTTGTAAACCAGCTACTACTGTTTCCAAGCCCCACCATTTTAACCCCAACTTGAGATGGGCACATACTGGAAAAATGGCAATTTGTTTTGATTTGTGATTCATCCAGGTCAACAAATCATGAATAGAGAATTTACGATTTTTTTCCTGATGAAGTGATGAATCAATTTGCTAGTTCTTTTTGCCTTTAAATCCGTATAAAACAGCCCCCCAGGCACCTAGAGACAGCAAAATCACAAAGAAGCTTCCACTGACTCTACAACCCCTCCAAGTTTGGTGAAGATTGGGTTTCCCTCAAGCCAGTTGCCAATGAGCAATTTTCTGTGGGGACTCACTTTGAGGGTGTATAACCTGGATATTTGAAACCCAAACCTCACCAAACTTGAAGGGCTCATGGAGGACAGTCAGAGGAAGCTTCCCTATGATGTTGATGTCTCTAGGTACCTGGAGGGCGATTTTATAGCCCAACAAATTGACAAATCAAAAATAATTAAACATTCCTTGATTCGTATTCATTGGGGGCATTGATTTAGATGAACACAAATCAATGAATTAAATATCAATTTTTGATGAATTTTGCAATTTTTTAAAAAATTTGTGCTCATCTCTAACACCAACTAACCAGTTTGTAGAACCAAACATTAATCCTGCTAGGTAAAGATGCTGCCACTATCCCCTGATGGTCCACTGAATCAGGTGGACACCAGACTTCAGACAATGTCCCTCAAAGTCACAGTAGCCAGGGGCCAACTGGTCCTTCTGGCCCCCTGAATCTTTCAGAAAAAAAAATCTTTATCCGTCTGAATCAACGTGCCAAGAGACTGGGAAGCTGTTGGGTGGTTCTTAACCTTTGTTACTCGGATGTTTTTGAACTGCAACTCCCAGAAACCCCAGCCAGCACAGTTGGTGGTGAAGGCTTCTGGGAGTTGCAGTCCAAAACTCCTGAGTAACCCAAGGTTAAGAACCAGTGGAATAGACAGCATGTTATTACTTCCAAAGGGGCTGTTTGTTAAACTGCAAAAGAAATAATAGAGAAAAGATGGCAATGCTGCAGCAGAAGGAAAATTGCACGGATAAGTAACCTTTCCAGGCTATACGTCAGTACAGGTCTCTAATAAAAGAGAGTGCAAGACCAAAGAAACATTCAGAATTCAGGCGGAATTCAGGGGCTAAAGGAGAGAAGCCTCCCAAAAGTTAGAACTTTACAGAAAACTGGAGACGAAACTAGAGACAAGCCCTAGACACATCACAGAGCTGGTGTGGTGTGAATGGATTGAGTGTTGGACTAGATTTAGGAGACCTGAGTTCAAATCCCTGCTCAGCCAAAAAAGTTCACTGAAGGTGGCAATTATTTCCTTCTTTTTATTTGTTTTTCTCATTCAAGTACAGGCATGTGGCTACACATATTTTCCCTACAGTTCCTCTGTACATACGTTTCCCTTCAAAAATGGTTGTATTGTTTTATAGCTTTTAACATGGTTTCTTTATACTTCTGTCTCCGAGACACCTACTGTAACTATTGATATACCTGTATCAGTTTATGACCAATTCAAATAAATCACAAACTTTGAACTGTCTGAACCATTAGCCGTGACCTCATGTTTCAGTCTTCAGTTGAGCAAGGAATCCAGCAGTTCTAGGGTGCAAATCTCACATCTTTTAATGGTTCTTTTAAATGCCCCCCCCCCAATTTTAAATGTTTGATGATTGTCTCACATACCTCAAAAACCCATTAGGGTTGCTATAAGTGAAAGCAACCTGACAGTATATAATAACTAGTTACAAACCGAAGCGGAAGACTGTTGTCATGAGAACAGCCCTGAAACTTTAAGGTTAATTAGCAAGGCTGTCTTAACTGATGATGGGAAGGCTTGGGGAGCAACGGATAATACCATAATGATGATGAGGCCTTATGCGAGCCTTCCCTCTGTCTGTCTGTCTGTCTGTCTGTCTGTCTGTCTGTCTGTCTGTCACATTGATTCAGTAGGTCAACTTTGGTTGGAACTAAGGATGGGATTCACTATAACTTCTTGTAAATGTTTTTAATCCATGGATAAAAATTTTCTCTTTCTATGGTCCGATATTCTTCTACCTTCGGGATGAAGGAGGAGGTTGGGCAGAAATAAGGGCCTGTAAATCCACTTGGAAGCTTACGGTAAAAGTGGGGCTCAGATTTCCCAGCTACTGTGAGAAAAATTTACAGGTAAAAACAAAAAGCAATATAAAAATGCAAATAAAAGAACAAATAAAAAAGAAAACATAGGGGCACCCAAGAGATGAACTGTTATATACATAGAAGTTGACTTATCTGTGAAAGCTCACATTAAAATGTAGTCGTTATTCTTTAAGGTGCCACAACATTTTTGTCTTCTTTATTTTTTCATATTTGTTTTGTTTTTGTCTGACATGTTAAATATACAACAGTCTTTAAGGTGCCAGGATATTTTTGACTTTTTTTCTTTGTTATTTTCTTTGTATTGGGGGGGGGCTTCTACCTATAGTGCTTGCAAAGACTAATACGGCTACCTCTTCTACAACTACAGCTGTGAGAAAAATGAAATCCAGAATTTCAGAGAAATTTTTACTTATTGTTGCTCTCTTTAGTCAGTGACCCCAACTGCCAGGTAAGAGAGAGATGAATTCATTCAGGATGATTTCTCAGTGTTTTTCGGTACCACCAAAACAGCATGAGGCATAGTACAGTACAAATTATGTGTGAGCTAGTATTTGAACCATGCAATAGCCTCCTTCTGCACTACATGGCAAGGGCACTTCTCTCTAGTAAAGAGAAATGGAGCAAAACCCATTATAGTTCAACTGCAAAATTGTGAGTTTGTTCCTTGCTATGTGTGAATAAAAAGGTTATTGCAAAAAAGGAACAAAGTATATATATTAATTTTAGCATGTTGTGAAGAAACAGAGGAATAGAAGGAACATGGGTTGTGGAGTTCTCTGATAAATTCAGGCTTTTCTCAGTGCCTGGATACGGATGGCTGGGAGAAAGCTGGATGAAGATTTTACAGAGGAATGGCAGTATAATCTGTAGTCCAGCTGTGTGTGACTGGAGAGAGGCAGAAACTGTTTTTCTCTTTGTGAATATTTCACAGAACTCAAAGACTGATTGGCAGGCCATCTCAGAAGGTCCAAGAAGGGGAAGAATAAGGTATAAAAAGAAGTCTGGAGGTTGCTATAGCTAGCTTTGTTATCTCTCAGGAGACACTATGCTCAAGTTGCTGTCCAGTTATGCTATGCTGGGAGAGATGCACTCTGTGCATGCTCTGAGACTATGTTGATGCTTTATTAGTGTGTGCTATACTAGTGTGTGTAAGTTCTAAGTAGTTTAGTTAGACTTCTTGTGTGGCTGGTCTGTATTGTTTCTACCTTAGATTCTCAGTGATTGTTTTCTTCAAAATACCTTTAATGACTTTTGAATTTTTTTGAAACTTTTGCCTTTTTTTTTTTAAAAAAAGATGTCTTTAATAAAATATAATTTTTTTTCATTCTATTGTGTAGATTTTTTACTAAGAGGATTTGTGATACCTAAAAACAGGTCCTGCCATGACCAGCTACTGGGAGTCTGTATTTTTGTGGGTGTGGTGACAGTTCTACCTTGCAGGGTTGGTGTGAGAGTCTTAAATGCTTAACCTTGTGGATTTTTTAAAATTCCCTGGAAAGCACTGTTTGGTTGGGTCAGACTGGAGCATTGTGAGGGACTGGGACTGGGTAGGTTTCCTAGCTGTCACCACATTTAACCCTTCTGGGCCCACCCACTCCAGGATCAGTAGGGTAGCACCTGTGAGTGGTTACAGCAGGACTCCCTGAACCCAGTGATCCATCTGCCAAGTTTCCAGGATGTAAATATTGTGACCAATATTTAATCGAAATTGGTCCTATTGGGTGTTTGTGAGTGTCTCACTGTTTGGCTTTTTTTTTTCAGAGCAACAATATTTGTGGGCTAGAATTATTGCTGCTTCAGTGTTTCCTCCTGTAAGTTTAATAAATGTGTGACTCGTTTAATCCCAACCTTTTCTTCTGCTCCTTTTCTTTCCTTACCAAGCAACTAATTACAGGAGTGGCAGCTCGGCTGAAAGCTGGTTTAAACAAGGCTCTTCACTCCATTGTGCTGATCTTTGGATTCATTGTCTGTGGCAAAACAAAAGCCATCTCTTGCATTAAAGGTGGAGGGTGGTTCTTCTTTCACACAATTTATACTGTGCTCCTCCATTTACCCTTTACGGGATAGGACTGGTTTCATTCGTTGCCTTTTGTTATGCTAGATAACTCTAAAAAGTTGTTGGGTATTGATTCACTGCAGTAAGTGCCCGAAAACCAGGCCACTTCCAACACCAGCATTGATGAAATATCAATTATTTTTCACTCTGAGCCTACAGAACATCTTAAATTGATTCTGGATTTATCTGTGATGTGTTAAAGGCTTTGACCCCAATTTTTCTGTGAGGGGCCTTTTGTCTTGGGCCTTCAGAGATGTTTTATTTCTTCTAAAATGGGCTGCTTTTCTAATGCAAAGCCTCCCTCCCTTGCCCTGGACTTGTTTGTTTGCCGGTAAGCCTTATTTCAAAGCTTTAGGTCCAAAATGGTCTCTAAGGAGACAATTACATAAATGCCTCCTTATAAATAATTTAGCTGTATCTCACATAAATTAATGTGTCAAGAACCCTTGGATTATTTCGGAGACTCACTTTTGCTGTAGCATGCTGTGTTTTTCAAAATATAAATTGTAACCAAGGGAATGAAGCTGTTTCTGGATATAGTTGTAGTATGTATGTATGTATGTATGTATGTATGTATGTATGTATGTATGTATGTATGTATGTATGTATGTATGTATGTGTGTGTGTGTGTGTGTGTGTGTGTGTGTGTGTGTGTGTGTGTGTGTGTGTGTATGTATGTATGTATGTATGTCTGTCTGTATGTATGTATGTATACATATGTATTTGTGTGGAGAGAGAGAGAGTTTTGTAGAGCTGGACTATTTATAATTTAAATACTCTATATAAAATTTAATTTTATGTAGAAATGTATATATAAATATACAGTGTGTGTGTATGTATATATATGTGTGTGTGTGTATGTATGTATGTATGTGTGTGTGTATACACACACACACACACACACACACACACACACACACACACACACACACACACTGATGCCTCACATAGCGATCGCTCCATATAGCAACGAAATCGCTTTGCGATGGACTTTTTGCCATCGCAAAAGCGATCACTTTGTAATGGTCCCTATGGGGGAAATTCGCTTTGCGATGATCGCAGGGAAGTGATCATCACAAAGCCCCCATTTTCGGCCACCTGATCGGTGGTTTCAAAATGGCCGCCCGCTGTTTTCAGGCATGGATACCTCACTTTAGAGGCATCGAAAATGGCAGCGTTATGGAGGATCTTCGCTTAAAGGTGAGTTTTTAGCCCATAGGAATGCATTAATCGCGTTTTAATGGGTTTCTATGGGCTTTTTATTTTCGCTTAGCGATGTTATCGCTTAGCAGCAATTTTTTATGCACGGATTAACATCGCTATGTATGTATAGAAATGTATGTATATAGAAATTTATATATAAATATACAGTGTGTACACACACACACACACACACACACACACACACACACACACACACACACACACACACACACACACACACACACACACACTGTTTCCAAAAAGGAGGCCTAACCTGAAAATAGTACGATTTTTCCAGGATGCTCGTAATATAAGCCCTACCCCCAAAAATAAGACCCAGTTAAGTGAAACTCTGCCCTCTGCCATTGTGCAGCAACCAGAAGAAGATGAAATGACTGTCTTTGAATAAATGTAGATGGTTGTACATGAAAAAAATAAAACATCCCTTGAAAATAAGCCCGTGTTTCCCCGAAAACAAGACAGGGTCTTATATTAATTTTTGCTCCAAAAACGCATTAGGGCTTACTTTCAGGGGATGTCTTATTTTTTTCATGTAAAAAAACTAAGTCAATATTATGACCAACATTTTGTGTTCATTTAATCATACAGTCTTTCACCACTTCATCTTCCATTTTCTTATTTAAGGTATATTCATACATTCTTTTAATTATTTTATCATTTGCCTCTAACAGTAGTTTATCAAATGTTGTTTGTTCTTCATAAAAATCCATTATTTTATCTTTTGCATATCTGGAGTCTAATTGTAATCTTGTCCACCAATCTAAAAAAAAATTCTGTTCTTCTAACTCCTCTCTAGTCTTTAATGCCCCCTCTTTCTTAGCAAATCTCAGTATCTCACAAGTCTTATTGAGTCCATTAAAGTAGGTTGTGTAAATGCTTCTAATGGTGACAACCCACCCAGAATTTTGTTATATATTTGCTTTTGTATCTCATTGCAAGTTCATAACAAAGACTTCCTTATTATATGGTTATTGAAGACTTTATACTCTTCAGCTTTTTGACACCATATAAAAGCATGCAACCTTAGGTTAAGAATATGTCCCTCCAATTTAAGCAGTCTCTCATTATCCAGAGTAATCCATTCCTTAATCCATACCACTACACAAGCTGTATAGTAAATTTCCCAATTTGGAGAACCAAACCCCACCCTTCGTTGATAGTCTTGTAATTAATGCCTTCACTTTGATCCTCAGTTTTTTTTCCGTGCCAAGAAATTTCATTATTTTTGTATTGAAATCCTGTAGAAGTGTTTGCTTTAACAACATTGGTATTGTCTGAAAGAGAAATATCAGTTTAGGTAACACGTTTATTTTAATTACTGTTATTCTTCCCATCAATGAAAGTTGTAGCTTATCCCACTTTTCCAAGTCTCTCTGTATCTCTTTAAAAAGTTTCATACAATTATCTTTTATCAGAGTACTTGTTTTGTTTGTTATATGGATCCCTAAATATTTGATTCTTTTTTTCCTCTTGAAAGCCTGTTGTGTTTATCAATTTGTGAACCTCGTCTGCTTGGATATTCTTGCCTAAAATTTTTGTTTTCTGTCGATTCACTTTCATTTCTGCCATTTTTCCACAGTTTATTAGTGTTTTCGTCAGGTCATCAATAGATTTATTGGCTTCTTCCAAGATAAAGATTAAATCATAAGCAAATGCCTGTGATTTATATTTTTCTCACCTTATTTTTAGCTCTCTTATGATTTAATTAGCCCTAATTTGCTTATTAAGGACTTCCAATGAAAGTCTAAATAATAATGAAGATAATGGGCTGCCCTGTTTGTACCTTTCTGCATCTGAATATCTCTTGTAAAGTCTCCATTAATTTTGATTTTGGCTTTTTGTTTAGTATATATGGTCTTTATTGACCTAATAAATCTTTCCCCCCATTTCCATCACTTCTAGTTGCTGTATCATAAAATTCCAGTTCAGATTGTCAAACGCCTTTTCGGCATCCATAAAAATCATATCCATTGATTTTTCCAGGTGTACTTCATAATATTCCAATATGTTTAGAATCCTTCTAGGATTATTTCTCATTTGTCTTTTTGGAAGGAAGCTGGATTGATCCTCGTGGATTATTTGTGAAAGGACCTTTTTCAGTCTAGTTACTAATATTGTAGCATAGATTTTATAATCCACATTTAAGAGTGATATATTGGTCAGGAATTTTTAATTTCCATAATATCAATTTCTTCTTTATGAATAGTGGTAATTAATGCTTTTGACCATGTTAGCATTATCCCTTCTTGATGTATAACTTTTATTAGTTTCTTATATGGTTTAAGTAATATACTTCAAAAGTTTTATAATATTCTGCCGGAATCGCATCTCCTCCTGGGGTTTTTCCATTCTTTTACTTCCTAAAGGCTTCTACAATTTCATTAAACGAAAATGGTTCATTCTGTTTCTGTTCACTTGTTAAATTTATATTGTTATGTTTTCCCAGATATTCTCTCTGTTTCCCTTTGGAGATATCTTTTTTCCGATACAAATGTTGATAGAATTTCTCTACAATCCTTTTTTTATTTCTTCTCGTCTATATGTCTATATTTTATCACTCCCTCATCTTTCAGGTTTTGGATTATGGCTTTTCCTCTTACTTTTTGTAATTTATAAGCCAACCACCTTCCCAGTTTGTATTTTCAAAGAATCCTTTTTCCCATTTCTTCTGTCATCAAGACATTCACTTGATCTTCTGTTAATTTTATCTTCATCCTCAGTTGTGTCATATTTGGGTTTTGCTTTGACTATTTTCCACACAAAAACAATGTCTTTTCCAGTTCTTTACATTTTGCCATTCTCTCTCTCTTTTATCTTGTTGCAATTCTTATTATTAAATCTAAAAAAAATGTTTTACTTGTTTCCCATACAGTTAACATTGATGTTTCTGGAAGCATATTAAATCTGAAGAATATATCAATCTCTTCCCTTATTTGTTTTATAAAAATATCATTTTTTAAAAATGTTGTATTTAGTCTCCAATATGACAATTTAGGTCACATTTCGAATTGTACTAACAAGGGACTATGATCTGCAAATGCGTTAGGCAAGATGTCTACTTCCAATACTTCTTTCATCCAGCCTAGAGATATCCAGCATGCATCAAATTCTTGACCAGCTTTTATGTCTATCCAAGTAAAATCTATAGTCCCTTGCACTTGGGTGCCTTGTTTTTCAGGCATCAACCATATTAAGCTCTTCTGCTAACTGTAGGAAGGGTTTTGGTAACATATTTCTTCTTGTTGTTTTCTTTCTTTCTCCTAAATTTATATCTAAATGTCTATCAAAATGGCATTAAAGTCTCTCAGAATAGAATAGTTCTCATATTCTCTCCTTGCCATTTCTTTTTGAAGATAATCGTAAAATGGTTCTTGGGGTTTTTTTTGTTTTTAAAATAATTTTTATTAACTAAAACATAAACATAAACGACACAAATCAAAATACAATATAACTGTGTTCCCCACCACCGCAGACGGAACCTCTTGCAATAATCTTCTTCCTCCATCTATATTCTTCCTCTTCTTTTATTGTTCTCTTCTCCAGAACTGCATTGATTCTTGATTTGGAGCTTTCCCCTTTCCTCTCGTTAATACATATTCCAAGAATCTGCCCCATATTTCATAAAAATATTATTTTTCAATTCTCCGTTCTTAACCTTTAGATTACAAGTTATCATTTATAGCTATATTCCATATTTCATTATACCATTCATCCATTTGAAATTCAGATTTTGATTTCCATTGCCTAGCTATTATTAATCTCGCTGCTGTTAATAAATTAGTTATCAATTCTTTAATCATCTTATCATATTCCACATTCTCAAATATTGATGACAAAGCGATCTCAGGATTCTATTCTATGTCTTTTCCACAGATATAATTTAATTCTTCAAAAATTTGTTTCCAAAATCTTTGGACTTTTTCACATTCCCACCACATATGAAAGTATGTATCAATTTCCTTCTCACATTTCCATAAATTTTACTCACTGTGCCCTTTACTGAATCAGTCATCTGAATGTCTTCATATGATAATAGAATGGTTGAACAATATACAGTTAGAAAGATGGACTAATGAATGGGTAAAGAAATATAACAAAGGTAAGTATGAACAAGTTCTTGGTTTTCATTGGTTTTCATTGGGAGGCATATATATTCTCAATGAACACCTTTTTTTAGCCTCATGTCAGATTTTCACTATTAGTATCCTCGCATCTTCAGATGCAAAGACTAATTCTGGGTCCGGTTCCTTTCATATTTATGTTGCCACACCTCTCTTTTTCTTATTTAAATCTGCTGCTATAAATAATTCTCCTAATTTTTTATTTTCTAATAAGTGTTGATTTTTTTTAACATGAGTTTCTTGGAGACAATATCTAATTTTAATTTTTGCAGTTGTTGGTAGATCCTTTTACGTTTTTGTGGTGAATTTAGGTCATTTACATTAACTGCTAGACTACTGAGCTGATTTTTACTTATTTGATCCATCTTTATTAAGGTTTTCCTTCCTCCTCTTGGATCCTCTTGTTTCCATAGTAGGTTTTCCTTTAGTACTTCCTGTTTGGTCCTCTGACTTGGATTCTGTACTTTCTCCTGAGCTTAGTCCTGCTGATCCACTTGACTGTTCCTCTTCCTGTATCTTGTCTGTCTTTCCCACTTCTTTCAATCTCAGTGATTCCCCCTTTCCCCCCATAAAGTCTTCTGCCTTCATTGTTGAGTTAATGTTGTATCTCTGCAATTGAAATTGGAAAGGGATACCTTCAGATATCAGCCATTTATAAGTAATTGAATTTGCTCTCAAGAGTTTTGATAACTTTGCATATTGTCTTCTTTTCTGTCTTATTTGCCACAGAATATGTTCCAGAATCTTAATTCCTTTCGCTTTTATAGTAAAATCTTCATCTTGCGTGGTCTTTAGAACTTTTTCTTGAAATTTCATTTTTGTGAATTTAACATGAACTTCTCTGGGGAGTTTTTAAGATGGTGTTGAGGTTTGTCATCGCTTTCCTCCCAAGAAGCAGGCGGCTTTTAATTTCATGGCTGCTGTCCCCATCTGCAGTGATCATGGAGACCAAGAAAGTAACATCTGCCACTGCCTCCATATCTTCCCTTTCTAATTGCCAGGAGGTGATGGGACCAGTGGCCATGATCTTAGTTTTTTTATGTTGAGTTTCGGACCGTTTTTTGCGCTCTCCTCCTTCACCCTCATTAAGAGGTTCTTTAATTCCTCCTCACTTTCTGCCATCAGAGTGGTATCATCTGCATATCGGAGGTTGTTGATATTTCTTCCAGCAATCTTAATTCCGGTTTGGGATTTGTCCAGTCCAGCCTTCCGCATGATGTATTCTGCATGTAAGTTAAATAAGCCGGAGGACAATATACAGCCTTGTCGTACTCCTTTATCAATTTTGAACCAATCAGTTGTTCCATACCCAGTTCTAACTGTTGCATTACTGCTTTGGATTTTTAGTACTACTTGTGTTTTCCTTTTTTGTAGGATGTCTCTTTATACTCACTGCTCTTAGCTTTAAATACTGTCTTTTAATGAAGTTAGCCACTGTTATATACTCATTGTTGTTCGTACTCAATGTTGTAGTCTGCCTTGTCCTTTTCCAGGAAAAAGGTAGAGTAACAATATTTTAAATAAATAAATTTGTCCCAGGCTCATGAAAATGTCTCTGTATTGCACCCTGGCATTTAAACTGCTGGCACAGAGAAATGTTTAATTATCCTAGGAAGGGGCGCTTGAGTGTCTACATATCATACAGTCTGCCTTCTTCCTCACTAGTCCCTGCCATCATCACCACCCTTTTACCCACACCATTTACCAGTGTTCAAATCCTTTCCCCTCTGTCCTCTACTGTTTCACAAGTGAAATAGCGCTGAACTGACAGGCCAGAGTAAGCACTTGCATTACTGCTAAATTACTTTAGCACTCTAGGGCTAAACCTGAAGAACAAATATTTTGAAAAATGCAGCTGACAAATTGCAGGACTGCAATAAGTGATCACAGAAGAGAAAATAATGTGACTGGAAATACTACCCCCACAGAAACACAGAGGGTGTAGTCTAAGCAAAATATATGCCATACTCATTGGGTTTGCTCACAATTAGCACTAATGTTGCATAGTTGTCAAGAGAGATACAGAAAGGAATAGTGAGAAACATGGCACAGACAGTGGGGAGAAATACCTGTTTAGTCATTCCGTATTTTTAAAAAATGCTTCCTTTCAGTGTACCTGTTTGCCTGAGTTTTCCCTGCCATTGTAAACTGATCGTGTCACTTCTCCTTTTTACTGGTGTATTTTTACATTGTGTTTTGGATGCATTTTATCTCTGATTTTATAGTAATTTTATGCGTAAGGCACTTAGATATTATATTGACTGGTACATAAGTATCATGAACGAATGAATGAATGAGCAAGGAAGCAAACAGGCTGTTTGTATGTATTATCTAATTACCACACTCACACTGAAATTCTGCCTATGTTTAAGTGCCTCTGTGTCCAAGGGAGCTTTCTTTCTAGGATATGATCTTGACACTGGAGATGTACAATGCAATCCTATGTACATCCCTAGCAAGGAAGGGAAACTCCCCCATGAGGCTCACTCCCCAGCATGTAGGCTTAGAAGGATGCACTTATAGAAATCTGTACACTGGAATAGATTTTAAAGCAACATTTTTGTAATGGATGTTTGTAATTATTCAGAGAAAGATATACGTGTGCTGCTTAGATATGAGGAATTAAAGGACAAATGAAACTTTAGCTTCAATTTTAAAACCTCAGTAATGTTTATAAAAAGATTACAGACGTGAAAATGTACATTTAATTATATTTTAATGGTATGGATACAGCCCGCAGAATAAAAGTGAGTAGACAAAAGCTAACTTACATGACCTGAAAAGGACCTCTGAATCAAATATGCTTTTCCTATTTATTTCATAACCTTTAGAGAAGACAGGGGCACCCACAAAGATACAAATACTGTTAGTCGATCTTGGACAATCAACTCCATCTGAGTAAAACAGTTTCCCTCATGTACACACAAAAGGATTTTATCCTTGATTTCAGCCGTAACTATAACCATTTAAAGTAAATTGTCTATTAAAGCAACATCCAAGCTTTTGGAAAATTGCATCAAACCACTTTACTCCTCTGAGGAAACACCGACTTGACTACTCTTATGTTTTCCTGTCTGACATACGGGCTGATGGGAGCATATGGTCTAAAATGCTTTTAGGTACAGTGTAAGGGAAGCCCATGGAGGTTAGGAAAGGTCAAGTACAGTGGAAGTCAGACACGGGAAGCAAGCGGCGTATTCTCTGAGATGACAAGACAGTCAATTTGTTCTTTCACCCGCATAATTCATTGTTTTAGAAACAAGCCTCATGATTTGTTGCTGTTTTTTTTAAAGAACAAGGTTAAAAAAGGTTGCTAAAGCGAGTAACATATATTGCCAATTGTTGATCTTGTGTTTGGTGAGGGTAATGATAAACTGGTCAACTGTACATATACAGTATATCACAGAAGTGAGGACACCCCCTCACATTTCATACATATTTTAGTATAACTTTTCATGTGACAACACTGAAGAAATGACACTTGGCTACAATGTAATACAGCTTGTATAACAGTGTAAATATGCTGTCCCCTCAAAATAACGCAACACACAGCCATTAATTTCTAAACTGTTGGCAACAAAAGTGACTACACCCCTAAGTGACAATGTCCAAATTGGGCACAAAGGGTCAATATTTTGTTGGCCACCATTATTTTCCAGCACTGCCTTAACCCTCTTGGGCACAGAGTTCACCAGTGCTTCACAGGTTGTCACTGGAGCCCTTGTTCCACTCCTCCATGACGACATCACAAAGTTGGTGGATGTTAGAGACCTTGCGCACCTCCACCTTCTGTTTCAGGATGCCCCACAGATGCTCAATAGGGATTAGGTCTGGAGACATGTTTGACCAGTCCATTACCTTTACCCTCAGCTTCTTTAGCAAGGCAGTGATCATTTTTGTGGTGTATTTGGGGTTGTTATCATGTTACAATACTGCCCTGCGTTCCAGTCTCCGAAGGGAGGGGATCATGCTCTGCTTCAGTATGTCACAGTACATGTTGGCATTCATGGTTCCCTCAATGAACTGTAGCTCCCCAGTGCGGGCAGTACTCATGCAGCCCCAGACCATGACACTCCCACCACCATGCTTGACTGTAGGCATCACACATGGACAGACTAAGAAATCCATGTCCTTAGTCTGCTTGTCTGAAGCAAACCATATGTGGGCTTTCTTGTGCATCATATTTAGAAGAGGCTTCCTTCTGGGATGACAGACCTGGAGATCAATTTGATGCAGTGTGCGGTGTATGGTCTGAGCACTGACAGGCTGAACCCCCGCCTTCAACCTCTGCAGCAATGCTGGCAGCACTTATATGTCTCTTTCCCAAAGCCAACCTCTGGATATGATGCTGAACAGGGGCACTCAACTTCTTTGGTTGACCATGGCAAGGCCAGTTCTGAATGGAACCTGTCCTGTTAAACTGCTTTATGGTCTTGGCCACTGTGCTGCAGCTCAGTTTCAGGGTTTTGGCAATCTGCTTATAGCCTAGGCCATCTTTATGTAGAGCAACAATTTGTTTTTTCAGATCCTGAGATAGTTCATTACCATGAGATGCCATGTGGAACTTCCAGTGACCAGTTTGAGAAAATGTGAGCAATAACACCTGCTCCCCCTTCACACCGGAGACTTGTTACACTAACGACTTTCATGACACCAGGGAGGGGAAACGTCTACTTGGGCCCAATGTGGACAAAGTCACTTAGGGGTGCACTCACTTTTGTTGCCAGTGGTTTAGACATTAATGGCTGTGTGTTGCATTATTTTGAGGGGACAGCACATTTACACTGTTATACAAGGTGTATGGCCGTCATTTCTTCAGTGTTGTCACATGAAAAGATATACTAAAATATTCATGAAATGTGAGAGGGTGTACTCACGTCTGTGGAATATTGTATATGAGGCTTTCAGAGAGCCGTTCACAGAGAGGTGGAGACCATAGGATAAAGCAGCTCTGGCCAAACATGAGGGCAGCATGTCCTCCATCCTGTGTTTCCTTTCTGGCTCAAAGGCTATGTTTGTGACCACATGGCATGATAAGCTAGAGTACTGCACAACCTCCGGTTTATTGGTTACGAGCTGCGTGGTGGTGTAGGCTATCTAATCAGTGCTGCTTTTCTTTCTGGCTTTGGGAATGTGGGGCTGCCATGGTCTCTGAGAGCGGATCCGGAGAGCAGACAGCTAGGAGATGGGAACCGGACCACACAAAGCATAAATTCTGCAGCAGAGAAGGGGAAAATGGACAGGCAGGCAATTCAGGAGGGGACATTTGTACTTTTTGTACGACAGCACCCAGAGGTCAGCTAGTATTGCTCTCCTGACAGAATTTGGAAGGTTGTTTATTTTGAGGGCTAACCACAGCTACAATGCAAAGATGAAGGGTTTGGGGTCAGGCCATCAAAGTAGCATCTTGAAAGAGACAGACAAGAGGACTGGTTAGTTAGCTCAATAAGCTAGATATCTGGCTGTGGAGCCAGAGGTTGGGAATTGGATTCTCCACCGTTCCTTCTGGGCCAGCTTGTGTGGCCTTGGGGGCAAGCTGCACAGTCCCAGGGTGTGCCCAGAAGAAAAGAACAGTAAACCACTTCTGAGGATTCTCTACCCAGAAAACCCTGAAAATAATTTCCATAAATACAAATTAACTTGATGGCACATGATTATTGTTATTCTAAGGGCAAGAAAGGACAGTCCTGTATAACATAAGATAAGGTACATTGGCTGAAGCTTTGGCCACCTGCTTATAGGAAGGTATGAGCCTTCTTAATTCTCACTGTCTCTTTTTAAAATAAAGCCGCTATTCCCATGGGATGATTAACCTACAGTTTTTTTTGGAAAAGAAACTAAACTTGATATTCCTGTTCTTGAAAGCTCTTTCTATGGAAAGAAGTGAGGAACGCATTGATGGTATTCCATTTTAACATGAACTGGGACCCGGATTGCTGCTCCCGTGCTATGGGATAATAAGGAAACAGCCAGCAATTCATGAAATATTTACTGCTAGATCCAATTACTATACTGTGGAGACGTTTAAAGGAAATAACCTCTGACTCTCTGACATATGTGGTTCAGAATTGCTTATTTGCTGCAAAAATTCTGAATTACCAGCTATTCACAGGCGACGGGGGGGGGGAATTGGAAGTGAGCCTCCATGTACAAACTGGCACTATTGGTACCGTATAGAGAAGCGAGTTTCATGTGAAGCATGTCACAAGAGGGAAAGGGCAAAGGGCAAAATTCTGTTGTATGATTCCCGATGGATCACAGTATAGATGTCTTTGAAGATATAACTTTGACACAAAAGCTGGTATTTACATCAGATTGTGGTTACTTTTTAAAAAAGAGAGGAAGAATAGGAATAATATATAACTGAATTAAAGCTCCTCTGAATAATGGGTTCTGATGTGTAGTGGGATCCTGTTCCAAACTGCAGAGAAATGGGTGGGAGGTGTGGAGGACTCCTTTAGACCCCACTCTCCTATCTGTACTACAACAGGCCTCTGACATTGTGCTCAAGTAAATGGCACATCAAGGAGAGCATGTAAAAGAGAAGGATGTGCCGTGCCTCTATTCTGTCCTCTTCCACCCACTTCTGTTAAACATGTGACTGAGGTCACATGACAAGAGAAGGAAGGTTGTTGGACGGAAAGTTAGCTAGAGAGGAGTTGTGAGTTCTCTTCTGGTTTCTGGTTTCTGATCCGAGCTAGAGAAGAATTTCACAACATTTCTCTTGCTCCCACCATCTTCACCGGCATGCTTTGTGGGGACATTTGTCACTGCTCCCAGAGTTTGAAGCTCCCTCTCACGGGAAACCCAGGCTGGCCTCATCTTTGCTGTCCTTTCACAAGTAGGCAAAGACCTTTCTCTTCAGGCAAGCTTTCCCTGAGTGACTGGCTGTCTGAGAGGGATTGTTGCACTTGGTTGCTTTTAAATGGTCTTTTTTTAAATATTGATTTTATTTACTTCATTTATGTTTATTATATTTATTGTAATATAGCACTTGTTTAATACTTTTAAAATATTTGCATATTTAATGTTTTCGGCTTTTAAATATTGTCTTTTTAATTATGTAAGCTCACTTGGGTCCTTTTAAAGGACAAAGTCGTGGTAAAAATACCTTAAATAAATAAACTGGGCTGGGGTTAACAACTCACTTTTTGAAGATTAACTCTTACAAATTCAAACTAGTTCTCCAAAACCTGGAGGAAGACTGCTATCTTCATGAAGTAGAATCCTGTTAGTTATACCTACAGGTGTGAACTCTACTGGTGTAAATTTGAGGTATGAATTGCCCCAAATTAAGGAGTTGGTTTAGATATTTGCTATCACACACCGGGTGAGTGACTCAAGTGTGCTTCTACTGCTTTACAAGGGGACAGGACAGAATCCTGTGTCATTCTGCTCGCCTCTTCTATCCAGGATGGGAAGGAACCCACAGGTTAGCATATTTTTACTATGACCCATTAAACTGCTTTTCATTTTTAAAAGATTTTAAGATTCTTCAGTAAAGGCAGGCTTTCTTTTCCCAACATTGAGGTCTATGTGTTCCTGTTATTTCACCTACTTACTTACTTACTTACTTACATACATACATACATACATACATACATACATACATACATACATACATACATACATACATACATACATACATACATACATACATACATACATACATACATATTTCTGTAAACAAGGAAGGATGCATCCATGTACACATGTTCTGACTGGGGATGGTGGTGAGGTTGATCTGTGCTCGGAATCTCCTTGCTTTGGGGGGGGGTATAAAGGTAAAAGGTAAAGGTTCCCCTTGGCATTTTTAGTCCAGTCATGTCCAACTCTAGGGGGCAGTGCTCATCCCGTTTTTCAAGCCGTAGAGCCAGCGCTTGTCCGAAGACAGTTTCTGTTGCCACGTGGCCAGCATGACTAGGGAACGCTGTTTTACCTTCCCACCGAGATGGTACCTATTTATCTACTCGCATTTATATGCTTTTGAACTGCTAGGTTGGTGAGGAGCTGGTACAAGCGACAGGCGCTCACTCTGTCACGTGGATTCGCTCTTATGACTGCTGGTCTTCTGACCCTGCAGCACAGGCTTCTGCTGTTTAACCCGCAGCCCCACCATGTCCCCACGGGGAGGGGGGTATAGCTTCCACCATAATTTTTTTTTTACTTTAAGCCGAAAGATTTGTTGTTTCTTTGGGAAACTGACTGAGAAGTAGCTGCCATTTTGTTTTTCCAGTTGTATTCCATTCTCTACATTACCTATGAAATGGGCAAAGCCATCTAGGTCTTGATGTTGATCTTGGTCTGCCACTGTCCCATGTCCTTTGGGTCTCAGGTAAATAACAGCAAACAAGGACCTTACAACACCATCAGGAAATCAGAAGGCTCTTATTAGTCTCCCATTAAATTAGCCAGGGATTTTTTTTTTGCTGAACAGAAGATTATTACATACCTTAGTTGGTCTGCTCAGTAATAGCAACATATAAACTTTGCAAATAATCCCATTGTTGGATGAATGGGAGTACAAGCATCAGAACCGTAAACAGACAGGAAACAAGAAGAATTGTTCCCTTGGTAAATGTCACATCTGTACAGTGGCTTATACAATACTGTATTACAATTTTGTAACATCACCAGAATCCTGTCTTGGAGAAGTGTTTTTACCCTGAGTGACAACCAGACGCCTCCTAGCATATCATATGAATATTGCACTTGTCTTTTTGAGCTATGGTTATGCCTAAATCTGGAAATGTGTCTTTGTATGTGTTTTAAAGCAGGGATATTTTCTATTTTCTCTTACTTCAGAGGAGTTTATTTTGCACCAGATAGAATAATTTCTGTTATGAGTTCCAGGGTGCTCCAGTGTTGGTACATGACTCCACCACACTTGATTGAGCCAGTCTTCTATATTCTTTAGTCAGATCTGTCTTCAGAAGACGTGGCAGAGGTATACCAGCCTTGGCCTTTAAAAAAAAGCTGTTAATGTTAACACTAACGAAGACTGCGGTAATGACAAATTTTTGTTTACCAGTTACTACTTTGTCATCATGTTAAAGTTTCATTTATACTAACTGAGCTTATACAGAAGATTTTTCTGGTGAATTAAGTCTTGTTGTCTCTGGAAATATACTTGACTATTTCAAATGCTTACCTGGCCATGCATCTTATTGAAAGAATATTGGACCCCTTTCCCTCTGCTGACTAACTATAAAATTAGATATGAAAGGTCCAGTTTTCAATAGACTTCACAGAAACTTTCATATACTCAAAATTGTCAGGGTGAAGGAGAACAGATAAAATGCCGAGACTGGAAGTAAAGAATTGTACGTAAACATGCCTGTAATGTATTACATTTTCCAATAATGAGGGCAAAGGAACTTTATTTCAAAACCACAAGAGGTGTAATTCCTTATGTTTATGACTTAGGTTGAGTAACTTTGACTCACTTTTAAACATAGGGGTTGGAGGGATTTTGAAGATTTGGGGCCACTGTTTGACATTTTGGTATTTTTAAGTGTGTTTTAATGATAAAAATGGAAAACAATGTGTTTATGATGGATTACTAATACAACACAAAGTAGTGGATAGTGACAAATGGTAGCCAGCTACTTTACTAAACAAAGTAAGTAAGTAATAACAGATTATTTCCTAAATAAATTTAAGAAAAGTTCTAAGCTCTGCCATGTAAATCAAGCCTATGAGTAATATATCCCACAACATGGGATTTTCCTATGTATGTAAGATATATGAGTTCTAGATGTTGTACAATGAATCACTCTTGATGAATATCTACTGATGCTTGGGTGAGTTATAATCACCAACAGGCTGAAGATCTGTAAATGTATGTCAGCAAACTAGTATGCTACACCCATTTGACATTCTGCTTTCAGTAAAACTCGATCAAATTACAGGCTAGTTTCTATGCAAGGCCAGGTCACCCTGCCTGAATACCTTTCCTAGGAAGCACAAAAGCCTGTGCCTTGGCATCTTTGCTACTGCCTCTGAACCAACTGATAATTATTTGATGAGGCACTAGATAGCGAAGAAAAATTGTTTCAAAGATAGCTGAGCCATAAAAGATCTGATTTCTCCCTAGAGCTTCAAAGAATTTAGTGTTGTTGGAAAGAGATTTTGGCTTCATTAAACCTATTTTACAGTTCTCTCCCCCCCCCTTTCCTCTGTGTGTTTGTTTTTTAATAGAGAAGCTGAAATGAAGGTACACACTATGTACGCTGAATATAAAAGCCTACAGTATTATGAAAAGCACAAGTAAGAGCTGGCATGGGCAAGGCTCCTCCTCTTCCTCTCCTTTTATAACCGTGTACCAGGAATACACACACATATGCATGATATAAATGGATGGCTTCACACTCACTCTGTTAGTAACACGTTTAGCCCTTGGGTCCCTATTGACCTGCTTATGAAAATTCCTGTAAGAGTATACTGTATTACATATAGTCTACTCATACTACTCCTTCATGGATTGCTGCCTTGTCGTGGCGAAGGGGCTTGAGTAACTCAGAGAAGCTATGGGCTATGCCGTGCAGGGACACCCAAGACGGACAGGACATAGTGGAGAGTTCCGACTAAACGCAATCCACCTGGAGTAGGAAATGGCAAGCCACTCCAGTATCTTTACCAAGAACACCCCATGATCAGAAACAAAAGGCTAAAAGATATGACGCTGGAAGATGGGCCCGTCAGGTCGGAAGGCGTCCAACATGCTACTGAGGAAGAGTGGAGGACAAGTACAAGTAGCTCCAGAGCTAATGAAGTGGTTGGGCCAAAGCCGAAAGGACGCTCAGCTGTGGACGTGCCTGGAAGTGAAAGGAAAATCCAATGCTGCAAAGAAAAATACTGCATAGGAACCTGGAATGTAAGATCTATGAACGTTGGGAAGCTGGAGGTGGTCAAACAGGAGATGGCAAGAATAAACATCGACATCCTGGGCATCAGTGAACTAAAATGGACAGGAATGGGCGAATTCAGCTCAGATGATTATCGTATCTACTATTGTGGGCAAGAATCCCATAGAAGGAATGGAGTAGCCCTCATAGTCAACAAAAGAGTGGGAAAAGCTGTAATAGGATACAATCTCAAAATGATAGAATGATGTCAATACGAATCCAAGGCAGACCATTCAACATCACAATAATCCAAGTTTATGCACCAACCAGCATTGCTGAGGAGACTGAAATTGAACAATTCTATGAAGATTTACAACACCTTCTAGAACTGACACCAAAGAAAGATGTTCTTCTCATTCTAGGGGACTGGAATGCTAAAGTAGGGAGCCAAGAGATAAAAGGAACAACAGGGAAGTTTGGCCTTGGAGTTCAGAACGAAGCAGGACAAAGGCTAATAGAGTTTTGTCAAGAGAATAAGCTGGTCATCACAAACACTCTTTTCCAACAACACAAGAGGTGACTCTATACATGGAAATCACCAGATGGGCAATATCGAAATCAGATTGATTATATTCTCTGCAGCCAAAGATGGAGAAGCTCTATACAGTCAGCAAAAACAAGACCTGGAGCTGACTGCGGTTCTGATCATCAGCTTCTCATAGCAAAATTCAAGCTTAGACTGAAGAGATTAGGAAAAACCACTGGGCCACTCAGGTATAATCTAAACCAAATCCCTTATGAATACACAGTGGAAGTAAAGAACAGATTTAAGGAACTAGATTTGGTGAACAGAGTGCCTGAAGAACTTTGGATAGAGGCTCGTAACATTGTCCAGGAGGCAGCAACGAAAACCATCCCAAAGAAAAGGAAATGCAAGAAAGCAAAGTGGCTGTCCAACGAGGCCTTAGAAATAGCAGAGAGGAGAAGGGAAGCAAAATGCAAGGGAGATAGGGAAAGTTACAGAAACTTGAATGCAGACTTCCAAAGAATAGCAAGGAGAGACAAGAGGGCCTTCTTAAATGAACAATGCAAAGAAATAGAGGAAGATAACAAAAAAGGAAAGGCCAAAGATCTGTTCAGGAAAATTGGACATATTAGAGGAACATTTTGCGCAAAGATGAACATGATAAAAGACAAAAATGGAAGGGACCTAACAGAAGCAGAAGACGTCAAGAAGAGGTGGCAAGAATACACAGAGGAATTATATCAGAAAGATTTGGATATCCCGGACAACCCATACAATGTAGTTGCTGACCTTGAGCCAGACATCCTGGAGAGCGAAGTCAAGTGGGCCTTAGAAAGCCTGGCTAACAACAAGGCCAGTGGAGGTGATGGCATTCCAGTTGAACTATTTAAAATCTTGAAAGATGATGCTGTTAAGGTGCTACATTCAATATGCCAGCAAGTTTGGAAAACTCAACAGTGGCCAGAGGATTGGAAAAGATCAGTCTACATCCCAATCCCAAAGAAAGGCAGTGCCAAAGAATGCTCCAACTACCGTACAATTGCACTCACTTCGCACGCTAGCAAGGTTATGCTCAAAATCCTACAAGGTAGGCTTCAGCAGTATGTGGACCAAGAACTCCCAGAAGTACAAGCTGGATTCCGAAGAGGCAGAGGAACTCGAGACCAAATTGCTAACTTGCGCTGGATTATGGAGAAAGCCAGAGAGTTCCAGAAAAATATCTACTTCTGCTTCATTGACTATGCGAAAGCCTTTGACTGTGTGGACCACAGCAAACTATGGCAAGTTCTTAAAGAAATGGGAGTGCCTGACCACTTTATCTGTCTCCTGAGAAACCTATATGTGGGACAGGAAGCAACAGTTAGAACTGGTCATGGAACAACTGAGTGGTTCAAAATTGGGAAAGGAGTACGACAAGGCTGTATATTGTCCCCCAGCTTGTTTAACTTATATGCAGAATACATCATGCGGAAGGCTGGACTGGAAGAAACCCAAGCCGGAATTAAGATTGCCGGAAGAAATATCAACAACCTCCGATATGCAGATGATACCACTCTGATGGCAGAAAGTGAGGAGGAATTAAAGAACCTTGTAATGAGAGTGAAAGAGGAGAGTGCAAAAAACGGTCTGAAACTCAACATCAAAAAAACTAAGATCATGGCCACTGGTCCCATCACCTCCTGGGAAATAGAAGGGGAAGATATGGAGGCAGTGTCAAATTTTATCTTCCTGGGCTCCATGATCACTGCAGATGGAGACAGTGGCCCTGAAATTAAAAGGCGCCTTCTTCTTGGGAGGAAAGTGATGACAAATCTTGACAGCATCTTGAAAAGCAGAGACATCACCTTGCCAACAAAAGTCAGAATAGTCAAAGCTATGGTTTTTCCTGTCGTGATGTATGGAAGTGAGAGCTGGACCATAAAGAAAGCAGACCGCCGAAGAATTGATGCCTTTGAATTGTGGTGCTGGAGGAGGCTCTTGAGAATCCCCTGGACTGCAAGGAGAACAAACCTATCAGTTCTAAAGGAAATCAACCCTGAATGCTCACTTGAAGGACAGATCCTGAAGCTGAGGCTCCAGTACTTTGGCCATCTCATGAGAAGAGAAGAGTCCTTGGAAAAAAACTTGATGTTAGGAAGGTGTGATGGCAAGAGGAGAAGGGGACGACCGAGGATGAGATGGCTGGACAGTGTCTGCGAAGCAACCAACATGAACCTGACAAAACTCCGGGAGGCAGTAGAAGACAGGAGGGCCTGGCGTGCTCTGGTCCATGGGGTCACGAAGAGTCGGACACGACTAAACGACTAAACACACACTCATACTATTGTTTTTGATCAGTAAATGGCCAAGAGAATGAGACGGGAGCAAAAGAGTGTCCTGCTCAAATCTCATGTCTACCACAAATCAGCTACTGTAGGTGGTTTTCAGGGGTGGGGGCTCATGACTCACAACTTGTGGATGTGTCCAGTTTAAGTCACACCTGTGACTTGACTCTGACTTGACTTGGGCCTGTTTGAAAAGACTCGGACTCAACTTGGGACTCAAACCCATTTTTCTGGGTCACGTTTTTGAGTCCCTAACTCAGGCACCCTCTCTCTCCTTCCCGCCTTCTCAGCAACCAAGAAGAAGTGCCTGTGGGGGAGGCGGTGGGCAGAACATGGAGGCCTGCCCTCTCACAGTCCCCTTCCTTGCTCCTGTGCTCCTCCTAACATTTCAGCAAGGGCCCTGTGCCCAGATGCATGCACACGAGAGGCCTCTATGGCAGCTGCAGAGGGGCACACAAGTTCAAGATGGTGGCTGCTCTGACTACAACTCCCAGAAGCCCCCAGGTAGAGACTTGGGATTTGGACCTCAGGACTCAGACCGCAGGATTCAGACCTTGAACCCTGAAACTTGCCAACATGCTTGGGGTTTTTACACAGATAATGTGATTTAATTTAATTTAATTTATATCTCACCTTTCTCCCAGTACTGGAATCCAAGTTAGATCACAACGCGATTAAAGGAGAGATACAATTAAAAGCACATTTCAGTTGTACATTATAATATTCAAGCAGAAATGGCCCTTTCCCTCATCCTCAAAGCCCAAGGCCAAAGTCTTGTTAAGGAGAATACAGCCTTTCAGATAACTTGTATGCAAGTCATACCATACTTCACGGATCATAATCAGCAGATTGAACTGTGACCAGAAACAAAATGGTAGCCAATGGAACTGTTATATCAAGGGCGTCACATGTCCCCTGTACCAGTCAACAAACTGCAGCACTTTGAACCATAATTTGAAATACTTTTCTAAGGCAATATGTTATTCAGATTGAAACAGGATGTAACTTAGCACCCCCTTGTTGGCATCCTTCAGACTTGGGAGACTATGGTAGCGTGCTCTGGACAGAGGACTTGGAGCAGTGTCCAGTGTGGCTGAGAAGGCCAATTCGAGAGTGACAATCCCTTCCACACTGAAGACAAATAAGCTGTCCCCTGTCCAGCTCCCTGATTTGGCTGCTTTTGGGAATGCCTCTTTGCCTAGGCCTGCTGGACAAGGGTCTCTTCAAATTGGGAGAGGCCCTGCTGTATCGCCTGCCTCCAGGCTGAACGCTCAGATGTCAAGGTTTCCCATCTGTTGAGGTCCATTCCTAAGGCCTTCAGATCCTGCTTGCAGATATCCTTGCATTGCAGCTGTGGTCTCCCTCTGAGGTGCTTTCCCTGCACTAATTCTCCATACAGGAGATCTAAGGACTCCCTGAGTGCTTACTTTCAAGGTTACTGCTGTGGGAAAGGAGCAGCAAAGGCTGAGGAGCACCACGGCAGCTGCAGGCAAAGGAGATCCATTGGTACTGATCAGAAGCAGCCCAAGTTGGATTCACTGGTACCATGTGAACTATAGTGAACACATCAGAATGGAATAGATACATTCAACCAACAAAGTGTTGTCCACATTCTTCACAGCAGGTAACTTATGTCTCTGGGCATTTGTATTGTGGTGACAATAACAACTTACTCCACTGCCAAGCCTCTGTAGATGGTGGTTTCCCAGAACCTCCTTCTTCTTTGCCTTAGTTGGGCTTCTAGAAGATATTTGAAGAAGGGATTATTGGCAATCTAGTGCTTACAACAGAGTCTTCCATGTGTATTTATTACTTATTTGAAAGCTGTGTTTATATTCCAGTGTTTCGCTAATAAATAAAAGGTGTAAAGAAACAGAAGGTGTTCTCAACATCACACACCCTTATGCTTCTGCACACACATATTTAACTTTACGCTTCCTGTGGTGTAATTTTCACAACTGTTGCAAAGTGTAAATAAAAGCTCTTCCCTTCCCCTAACTGAAGGGTTTCAAATGGCTTGTTTCATTAATATTTATAAACCCACTGGAAATCCTCTTATAGGAAGTACATTAAGACAACAAAAATTGTTATTATTGTTTTATTACTTTATTTATCTATCTACAGGGAGCTGTTAGGATTAGGGGATTAACTCATGCCTTCTATTTAAACACATCACACTCAACGTTTCTACTGTTTATATATTTCTGAAAATTAAAAGTGCTACCACATGTTACACCCACACACCCACAGACACCATTACAGCTATTTTTTTAAAAAAATGGATAAATGATGAAGCATCTGTTTAAAAAGGTGATTTTTCTCCTTCAGAAGTGTTTTGCAAGAATAAAAAAATAAAGTGTCACCACAATAATGCTAGCCTAGCTACAAGCTCTTTGTTATTTGTGGCTGGTGAATGCTCTATAGATTTTTTTAATGCCCTCCTCTAAAGCAGATGATCACATGGATGACCTGCGCTTCTTAACCCTGAACACTGCGAAACGACACAGCCGATCTAATGTAATGTTCAGAATGGGAGTCCCTTGTGCCTTGACCCATTTCAAGGGGAACTGTATAAAAGCCTCTTCACACATGGTGTTTTATTCTACTGAATGACTTATTTTATGCAAGAAAATGTACGAAGCCAGAGCTGACTGCAATTTTCATGTCAGAGTAAATGAAAATCAGAGCTTAAGCGCTAAGGTGCTACTGAGAATATTTCATGTTTCAAGTGCAATGATCATTAACAGATTATGAGGACTTCTCTGATCCTTTTTGTCCCCCCCCCCCCGGACACTATACGAGACATCAACAACCCTATCTAGGTGTTAGTAGTAATTATGTTTCATTTCAGTATTTGACAGAAGCTTTCATGGACTTCAGATGCAGTGCAGTACAGTTTGTGAAAGCATGTGTCAGATAAAAGTTGTTAGTTTTTAATGTGCCATGCACGTTACTGTTTGCGTTTGAACAGTCTAACATGGCTACCTCTTGGAAAGCCTTTAAATTAATAATAGGTCAACCATTAATTTATTTGCTGGCCAGAATCCAATTGAATAGCTATGCCACAGGAGCTAGAATAGGGATGCAATAAGTACTTTTTAAAATATTTGGTTCTCACCAGTTTTCTGAGTCTTGTTCTTCTTAGGTACATTGTTGAGACCTCTCCCTCCACCATTTAGATTTCCCTGTTTTCCAGTTTTATCCCACAACTTTATTTTGTTTCTTGCCTCTTATTCTGAGCAGGGAATGGCCAGATTCTGTGCAGCTTAATGCCCATTCTGGGCATTTCCTGCCCATCCTCTGCAGGAAAGGTGTCAATTTGATGCGGTGTTTCAATCTACCTTTTCCAGGTGAGTCCTGCGCAGGAAAGGTACCATTCTGTACAGGAAATATGCCATTTTGCTCAGGAATTGTGATAATCTTGGCATTTCTTTCAGAAAAAAATGTCCTTGGCATTTCTAAGAACTCTCGTGAGATTTCCCACAGGATTTCTTGGGGGATAAAATGTTGTGCAGAGAAATCTTGCTGTGAACGAAGAAGATGGATTTTCCCCCCTCAGTTACTCACCAAGAGTGAAAAGCTGTGCAGTTCACATCCCAACTCTAGAAGGGTCAAAAAGAGGTTGAATACCAAGGCCAGATCCTGTTCAATATTTATTCATACAAAACTCCAACTGCAGAAAATGGTGCAACTGCAGCATGTGATTGGTCACGGTACCTCATCAGACCATGGCAGAAGCTTCCGCAGTTGGAACTCCATATATTGAACCTGATACTCGCCCAACAACGTGGACATTTTTGAAGCATTTGAAATCAGACAAATGAAACATAGGGTGGGGATCTTATGAGACACCCAAACATTTTCCCCCTCTCTCCTTGTGATGTGCCTGCGTGAATGAGAACACAAGAAATGGAAACTCGCCCAAACATGCACAGGAAAAGACACCCCAAAGCAACTTGAAGTCAAGGCAACCCAAGGATGGTTGTGTCAATTAACTTGTCTCTGGAACAATTCTGTACTGGATGCACACAGTGCGCCTATATTTCTACAACATACTGAACTGGATTGAGTTGCCTCACTTCGCCTATGCAATAGACTAATTGTAATTAAAATGTTACTCATTTGTATTTTAATCTTGTGCCTAATGAATGCGAGTGTAATTATTCCCAGAGTTCCTGATTAAGCAGATTAACAGATGGATGTCTAGATTACCCAGATACAAATCCAAGTAACTGCAAATTCCATCCCAAATTCTGAATGATATTAAATGTACTAGAAATTGCTTATTAGTACCATAAAATATTTATTCCCTTAGGTCATTGTTTTACTCCAGAAGGTGATTAAACTGGATTCTAATATGTTCATCAACAAGCCATTGGATTCTTGAAGGGAGCATTTCATTACCATTCTGTTATTAAAACTTCATTTAGAATTGTTTTTCTGGTGAAATACAGGGGCCCGCTCATAAATTTACTTAAGTGTGACAGTAGTCCAAGCTAAAGAAGATGGACGCGCCTTCTCACCATCACTGATCCCCCACCCCTCTTCCTGTTAGAACACATATTAGTGAATGTGTGCAGGGCACATAATCCATTCATGCCTAGACGTGTGTATGCATGCCATTATTTATGTGCACATTTGTATGGAAGCCATCTCTATAAACCTCACAGAAGCCATGAGGCAACACACAAAGGAAATCCAGAGCTCAGAAATAACTTGCTAAAATGGAAGCAACTAGTTACTTGCAATTAACTCCCTTCTCTAAAAATGAAGATATAGCTATACTACATTTGGATTGGAATCTAATGAGGAATATTTTGTGATGTAATTGTAACCGTTATTTTTATAGTTAGGGAGTGGAAGAGAAATATCACAACGTTAAAGTGCTGATTTGTGCTTTGTTAGGGATGTTGAGGTGGCAATGAGGTGAATAAGCCGAGAATATTTTGTATCACAGACCGTTTGTCTGAAGCATTCAGATTAAAAAAAAAACCTCAGAGAGATAACTGTTTAGTTATTCTTCAGAAGCATAAGAAGTGTTATTCTTGAAGACTTGGAACAATAGTGTTATCTAATTATTTTTGTGGACATGGAGCTGTAATTGCAACTAGTTCCTTTGTAAAATGTTTGTTCTTCCATGAATGTATCCAGTCAGAGGGATTTAAATACCTGCGTTTGGCACATACTAGGATTATTGCCAAACTCTTACTGTTTGACAACAATCCTCCCCCACCCCCGAGCTATCCATTGGTTTTATGGATTTTTTTTTTCATTATTGGCCCGAATCCTTTTGCATAGCTGTGCTGGCATAAGGAAAATATCATAGCATGCAACATCAACTTGCTGATAATTAACAAGTGCCCGCTTGGATTCCTGGTCACGTGCTATGCCATCTGACTAGAGTGCATAATGAGGAATCCAAGCAGAGACTCATTAATTAGTGGCAGTTTGTTGCTGTGGGTTATGTATGCCATTTGCTTTCCTCTGGTGTAACTGGGAATGACGGGGTTTTGGCCATTCTGTTTGAAGACCAGACAGTCATGCTGTATTGTGATGAGCCTTGAAATAACCTGCAACAATGATTTGCCATGGGATTTGAAAGACTTATGTGGGGAAAACATGAGCCAACATGCACAACATTAAATCTGTTCATTTTTGCAATCTTCTTATAGCTCTCTTCTCCCCTCAAATTCCTGTAAATATCTGGTGATAGGTCTCCTTTTTATCTCCTCCCTTTTTCTTTGCATCTCTGTAAGCTTGAAGCAGACAGGAAATAAAATGAAGCCAGGGCCATTAAGAAGTAGCAGATGGTGAGAAATCTATGTCAATTGTAGGGTTAAAGTGGCCAAGCACATTCACATGGTTCAACGTACAGCAGAAGGCATGAAATTGGTTGGCATGAAAAATACTATTTAAATCTGGGCTGATGTCGTGAGTTGACTTTTAGGGAGGGGCAGTCCACAGTCTTAATTGTGTGTAAAAGGAGACAATGAGACAGAGACAGAACATCATTTTCAGATCTGAGCCATTTCTTCCACACCTTCATGTTATAGGGAATGTTATAGGAAAATTCTATGGCTTTTACTATGGTTACTGTGTCTGTACAAACATGTAATATCAAGAACTGTTGGATAGCTCAGTGGTTTTAGCAGCTGGCTGCTGATCCTGAGGTTAGGAGTTTGATTCCCCACTGTGTCTCCTTGACATGGGCTAAACTCAATGATCCATATGATGTTTGATTTTGTTGTGATTAGCCTTTCCTCTTCTGGTGCCCATTAGGACCTGAGGAAGAGTCAGCGTCCTGCAGTGCAGGGATTCCCAACCCCTGGTCTGTAACCCGGCACTGGTCCATGGCAAAGGCAGGACCAGGCTGCGGACACAGATCTCCTGCCCCTGAGTGCCCCCCTGTGAGCGTGCCCTGGGCATGCACGCCATGCCCACCCGTGAGCATGCCACATGTGCAAAAATGCACCACGACCACCTGTGAGTGCGGCATGCCCACTCGTGAGTGCGCCACGGCCCCGCGTGAGTGTGCCACTTCCCCATGTGCACGGACCCCACTGGTCCATGGTTGGGAAAAGCTTGGGAACCACTGGTGTAGTGGATAGAACATTGGACTTGTCCAATGTTCTATCCCTGCTCAGCCGTGGTAACTCGATTGTGTGTGTGTGTGTGTGTGTGTGTGTGTGTGTGTGTGTGTGTGTGTGTGTGAGAGAGAGAGAGAGAGAGAGAGCGAGCAATGGTAAAACTACTTAAATATCTCAAAAACTCAATGGGATTTGTGTAAGCCAGAACTGAATTATGCACATACCAAAAACTAAGCATGGAGAGTTGAACTAGACAATGCATTATCGGAAGCAGCGTTCCCTTTGAAGGTAGTAGATTATCTCTGTATTCTAACACCATCTTGCCTCAATCATAATTTGCAATTAGCTTTCCTTTGTTTTTTTAATTGGTCATTGAGAGGTTATCATAGCTTTATTTGCCTGTCTGACTGCTCTGACACCCAGCTTTGAAAGAGCTGCTTGCCAGATAGGAAATCACAGTAAAAGCAGGAATTATACATATCCATTTAAGGTGTGATCTAATCCCTGAGAAGATAGACCAATTTCTCTGGGTTGTACAATTTGAGCAGGGGACATGTTAATTATCAGCATTCACCAATGATGTGCAGGATTGCAGCATATATTAGCGCACACACCCCCTTTTAAAAATGGCTAGCTTTCCGTCTATGCTAGTTTACATCAGGCTGTGCACCCATATATTGTGGATAGTGCAGGAAAAAAATATATGCAAATACTGGCAGATGCTTGTTCCAGATCTGTTTCTTAAAGATGAGTTCAAAAGGGCTGAAAAAACCAGACCCGGCATAAACCTCTGTCCTGACTTTTAGGACTCTAAAAGTGTTTTCTGCACTCTCCACAATGTAGGGGTGCACAGCCTGGTGAAGACCTCTATAGGTCAAAAACTAGTCATTTTAAAAAATTGTTTAGTGGTCCAATAAAGGTGTCACCTGCTCTTGCCTTTATACTGTGTAGGACCACATGGTTTTATTTGTTTTATCTTAGGATCCTGGGTCATTCTAGATCCAGTAATGGCTATGGAACTGTTGTTGGGCATTATGGATGGCCAGTGCTACAGATGTTCTTCATCCCTTGTAACTAAATAGTGCATTTATAGAGACAAAAAATGGGATAAACAAAAATTTTCAAGGTCTAATGGACTCAATGTGAATGTTTATAATTTTCTTGAACTTAATTAAGAACATAGCTATCCCTGCTTGCTTTTAAAAAATATACTTTGAAGCTGTTCTGAAACCCTCTATTTTTAATTGCTTGCTAATTATGGTGGAAATGAGAGATGGAAAGTAAGAGCATGGAGGATAAAAATAGATGATTTCCCTTGAAATCCCACTCCTGTAAAAGCTTTCTTGTTAACATATTTGGTTCCTTCGTTTCCTCCCCATCTCTCACGTGCAGTAGCCAACCTTTGAAGAGAAAATGTTCTTTCCGAGTCCCTCTTTTATCTCAACTTAAGCTGGCATTTGTGATCCTCTGAGCAAAACAATTTTCTCATGAACCATATTTCAGAAGTCGTGTAATGCCAGGAAATCACAAGGACCCCTGCAAGGCGATACCCTTCTTTCCGTGTCCTTTTCTTTCAGTCCTCCTCCTCCGAACCATTATAGGATTTAAAACACCTACAGAGAATTGTTATATAACATTAGCTATGATCTCTGAAGTGTCACTGTTCTGTCTTTTTGATGTTTTTCCGCCTCAGTATAATGGGTCTTCAGTGTGATTCCTGCTGGCAGAAGACAGTCACATTGTTTGCTATTGCAGATCATAGGTCAAAAAGAGGAATTTCCATAACGATTGTCAATAGTACGAGAGAGAACAAAACAGAGCATAAATCTTTCATCTAAAGAGTTGGGCTTTGTGTATATAAAGGCACCTGAGAGAATATGAGAAGCTATGCTCCTAGTTCCTGGAAATCTGATGCCAGCTTGCTCCTTTTCAGAAATGCCAGACCACAGAGCCCATCATCTCTAGTCAGTAGGATATGCATGATGGAGCTTATAGTCCTAAGACATCTCATGGGCACTCAAGTGGCAAAGGCTGCCTTATAGAATACTGCTCCTTATGAACACTGCGTATCTTAGCTGCCTCTAAACTTAGAACTTTGGAAGTTTGGACTAAAACACCCAGAATTCCCTAGCCATGCTGGCTGCGGTATTCAGAGAGTCGCTGAAGTAATTTTCCCATGCTCTCTTTCTGTTAAGACTTTTTAAAAATTCTAGTATATCTTCATAACTACAAAAAAACTAGACTCTTCCCCCCCCCTCCCCAAATGCCCAGCGATCTTCTGCTCTGTGGAAGCTATGTTATGTACAGTTATATATAATTACTTAAAAAGTTGTCCTCTGAACTAGGATAAAGAGAAAGCTGGTTATACAGTAAAATCAAGAACATTGTGTTATATATACAGTATTGCTATGTGATACTTGGTGACTGGTGGCTAATAGGCCAGCAACAGGGATGAGTGTGAAGGATTCATATCACCCAAGGACACCTAAGACTTCATTCATACCTCGTCGTTCATCGTTTAGTCGTTTAGTCGTTTAGTCGTGTCCGACTCTTCGTGACCCCATGGACCAGAGCACGCCAGGCCCTCCTGTCTTCCACTGCCTCCCGGAGTTGTGTCAAATTCATGTTGGTTGCTTCACAGACACTGTCCAGCCATCTCATCCTGTCGTCCCCTTCTCCTCTTGCCTTCACACTTTCCTAACATCAGGGTCTTTTCCAGGGAGTCTTCTCTTCTCATGAGATGGCCAAAGGACTGGAGCCTCAGCTTCAGGATCTGTCCCTCCAGTGAGCACTCAGGGTTAATTTCCTTTAGAATGGATAGGCTTGTTCTCCTTGCAGTTCAGGGGACTCTCAAGATTCTCCTCCAGCACCACAATTCAAAGGCATCAATTCTTCAGTGGTCTGCTTTCTTTATGGTCCAGCTCTCACTTCCATACATCACGACAGGAAAAACCATAGCTTTGACTATTCGGACTTTTGTTGGCAAAGTGATGTCTCTGCTTTTTAAGATGCTGTCAAGGTTTGTCATCGCTTTCCTCCCAAGAAGCAGGCGTCTTTTAATTTCGTGGCTGCTGTCACCATCTGCAGTGATCATGGAGCCGAAGAAAGTAAAATCTGTCACTGCCTCCATATCTTCCCCTTCAGTTTCCCAGGAGGTGATGGGACCAGTGGCCATGATCTTAGTTTTCTTGATGTTGAGTTTCAGGCCGTTTTTTGCACTCTCCTCTTTCACCCTCATTACAAGGTTCTTTAATTCCTCCTCACTTTCTGCCATCAGAGTGGTATCATCTGCATATCGGAGGCTGTTGATATTTCTTTCGGCAGTCTTAATTCTGGCTTGGGATTCATCCAGTCCAGCCTTCTGCATGATGTATTCTGCATATAAGTTAAATATACAGCCTTGTCGTACTCCTTTCCCAGTTTTGAACCAATCAGTTGTTCCATATCCACATTCATACCTAGAGATGGGCATAAACCACTGGCTTGGCAGTTTGTACCAGTATGTTTAGTGGTGCTTCAAAGCCCCTCCCACTCCAGCGGGTGCCCACTTGGAGGCAGTGCCCAGAGGAGGTGGGGCAGGGAAGCCAGGTGCTGTCTCTGAGTGGCTGCCCATCAGAGGAGGCGGGGCTTTGAAGTGCCAAACACCTCTTCGGCTGCTAAGTGAACCAGCCCGAACTGCTGAACCAGCAGTCCGTGCCCACCTCTAGATATTAATGAGCTGATTGAACAAGGATTCGGTGTTAAGTGTCCATGGGTGATATGAATCCTTACTATGTTTCATACATACTTGTTCCCTCTTGATTTTTCAGTGAGCAGTTAATGAGCGTAGTGCATGAGTCGCCGTGACCGTTGCTAGGGTCACCACACCTCAAAGAAGGGTTATCAAAGTCCCAGAAAGATGTGCAACATGCCGCTGTGTAAGTAGTGGATTGACACTCAAGTTTCTCCACCTGGGGCACATGAAGGGGACAAAGATGCTGCTTGTTTGAGCAAAGAAGCCCTCAGATATTTCCCTTTGCCCTGTATATATAGTATGTTTCTGGACAAAGTGTTTGCACTGAGACCTCCCACATACAAACCCAAGCACTCTATCTAATGTACCATATTAATCATCACTTCTAAGCACAGTGGTAGAGATGACTATAGCCCATTAATTTCACAACAGGCTCTTCCCGATGAAGCATTTGTTCTGCCTCATTCTGACATCCTTGGTTCCACTTTGTACTGGAACAGCAAGGGATTTACCCGGATGTTCTGGAATTCACCCCCACCAGCTTCACATCATCAAATGCTGGAGCCATGAAGGACTCCAGAAGGGAGGACGGGGGAAGAGAGGGTATCAAAAACACCAGTGCTGACATAAAGGGACCCAACCTTACCTGGGCACCCCTTGCTGCCACCAGAGCAGGGCCACTGGGGATGATGAGATGGGCACAACAATGGTGGTGTCCACATGGAGGAGCTGGAGCCTGCAGCAGCCAGAGGGATGGCATGGCCTCCTCCATACTGGCCAGTGCAACAGAGGGTCCCTCGGCTGGCTGCCCAATTGGCCAGCTAGGGGAACCAGAAGTTAGGACTGACAGGTGAGCGGACCAGTTTTCAATCCAGTCCACTTGTCAGGCATAAAAGGAGAGTGCCAGGCTTCGATGGGGCATCTTCAACCAAGGGCTTTCCCCTTCCCCCTCCCTAATTTGGCAATAGGTTAGTGCAATATATTGGATATATATTTCTCTTTTTCCTTGGTGTATTGCATGTTTTGTCATTGCGGACTCAAATTTTGCTTGTCACAACTTTGCTGGCCATTTTGGGGCGCTGGGCTTCGATCCAGGCAATATGAAGGGCAACAAGCAGGAACCTTGGGTGCCCAGGATGGTAAGGTGGGGGACACACACAAAGCACAGGGTCAAGGTATGGCCCAGTCAGCGGGCGCTTTTAGACCAGCCCACAACCTCAGGCGAAGAGAGGCAAGGAGTGGTGTGCGCCCGTGTGGCCTATGGAGGATTGGTGCTCCTGGTGGAAGCTTCAGCAGCTGCTGGAGTGGATCCTGCCAAGCACAGGGGAGGCAGGCGGGCCTTGCGATCGCGACAGATCCACTTCCCCAGTGCTAAGTCATTGACTGCTGCTGCATTTATTAAAGCTGTGGCCTTTTTCTCTCCAACAAACTGTGTGCTGTGTTAGTATAAGGGGGTTTTAAAGGGAGAGCCCAGGGAGCCTACTCAGCAATAGGCCAGCAACAGCGACAGCTCCTAGGAGCCCTATCTCTGGAAAATGGCAGAGACTTCCCACAGCCTTGGGTCTGGCAGAGCAGGGGCAACAGCAGGGGAGCCTTCTGCCTGACTTTAGAAATCAGGATGCGCGGTGTGGCTGACTGGCCTCCCTCTCTGTTTCCGGAGAAATCAGCAGCCTCATGGCACAGCCAAAAAAAGAAAAGAAAAGAAAAGAAAGAAAAAAGGTTGCGTTAGGGAGATGGAAAGACACTACCACATAGCATACTTCCCGTGCCCTCACAGACATGCATGGCGGAGTCTTCGTGCATCAAGGAAATGTGGCTTCTCCATCTCGTCACTTCTTACTATAGCCTCCATTTTTATTATACTGGGAAGCATTGTAGTGCTAATCTCCTCTCCTCCTTTTGGATGCAGGCAGAATCACACTAAGGTCCTCTGGAGGAAAAAGTGAAGAAAAATAAACAAACCAAGCATCCAATGGCAAAGGGAAATGCTGAACTCCACCCCATCTGTACAAAAGAAAACAACAGGTTTGGGAGGTATGGGAAGCTCCAGGAACAAACAGAAAAAACCCTGTACATAACTGAGAGAGAGAGAGATTGAGAGAGAGAGATTGAGAGAGAGAGAGAGAGAGAGAGAGAAATATTGCCTGGATGTTTCAGGAAAGAGATTCCATTAAGATCAGTGCTGAACAAAGAACTGAAAGGGGCACAAATGCCCCAGCCGGAATTACCTATGGTTAAAGCTTAAGACATAACATGGAAGAGTAAATCAACCACCTGATCTACAGATCACATATTTATGCTACAAATATTATAAACTTGTTTTACAACCACTCTATCTCTCTAGTTAACTCCGAGAACTGGTCTTCGGCTTGACGGGTTCTTTCACAGAACACTCAACTCCAAACTACAATTCCCAGGATTCCTTGGGCAAAGTCACGGCCCTTAAAAGTGGAAAGAAGGTGTAAATTCTTGTTTGCAAAGGATGAGGAATGCCAATATTATTCTCCTCGTTTTCTGAGAGGGTGCGGTTATCCTGTGGCTCTCTGGACAAGAAAGAAAAGAGGGACATGAACAATTCTGTCCAAATGAAGCAAAGCTACACCAATCCAAGTGAGACAGTTTGCGTGGAATGATGGTGGTTTTTTTCTTTAAGGATTAGAAACATCTGCTCTTTGCCTCTCTCTCTCTTTTAAACCAACAGTGAATCTTTCTGTGCTTGCCCTGCTTCTGAAAGAGAAAGAACACTTGTTTTGCACAGATAGTTTGCACAAACGACAGGGAAACTGAGGAAGAGGAGAAAAGCCACAATTCTTTGTCTTAATACCCACTTACAGGTAGGGCATCTTGGCAGGTTTGGAAATTTCTTGTTGAGTGGTTTGCTCAAGTTAAGAGATCCTAAACTGGCAGATCAACGTATTCAGTGAATATTCCTTATTTTTTAAAACATTAAACTGAAATAGCTTTGTAATGTAGCTGTCCCTGTATTAATTCAGGAGATTGTTCCTGGGCTTTCCGTTTCAGACTTCCCAACATAGGTCTAAAAGTCCATAGGCTGTAAATGTACAGAAGTTAGTCTGGCTTCCTCTTTGAACTGTTCTATTATTATGTGCAAAAGGCACATTTGTTTGTCTTTTTCTCAGGGGGATGCCCGAGATGTCAATGTGCTTGCAGTAAGATATTCCCCTGAGACATGTGTGAGTGAGTTCCCCCTCTGGCACGTTACCCTGGGAATACTGAAAGCAGATGTGCGACTCACTCAGGTATCTGTTCATCAGATGGAGAGGTTCAAAACTAGATTAAAATAATTTAATCTCTGTGGAGCTTGCAAGTCGAAGATCATTTCTGTTCTAGGGCCTCTGCTTGAGCAACAATAGCAGCCAGACAACAACAGCTGTTTTTTCTCTAGTTCAAGGGGTGGGCAATGTGCAGGCTGTGGATGGCATAACACACACACACACACACACAGCTGATGCTTGTCTGCAGCTCTCAGATCCATAAGAAATCCTATTTTAAAAAAATATTGATATTGTATAATATTTCACCCATATTAAGTGATGCTTTAACATTTCAGTCTCTTAAAAATATTTAACCATTTTTATTAACCTTCTGGGAATCAGAAGTGTGTATGGAAATTACTGTGTCACTCACTAATTTCCATACACACAATATCTTGCCCCATGTCTTTGTGATTCAGGACTGTCTCACCAAAAGTCTTTGCTATTGTTGCTGGTACTGCTAGTCTGTTACCTATTAAGACAGATATGTCCTTGGTGGTTTTCAAACATGTAGGCAAGAGACAGAGGCAGTGTTTTCACAATAAGCAGTGTAAGACACTACCCTTGAACAAGGGCATCCTTAGCAAGCTGTCTGTTGACACAACTCTGTTGCAAGCTAGGCAAGACTGAAACAGTCTTTAGACAAGGCTGTGGATTGATTTGGGAGTTCATTGTTCATACTGGATGCAATACGAGTCACTTTCCAGCCCATAGCCCCCACTTCTTTCTTTCCTTCCTCTGGTCCCATCTCTGCTGATCCTTCCTTTCTCTGGTCCTGCCTTTGCTAATCATTTTATGATTTGCTGTGAAAGCACTTTCTCATTTAAAGCTTCCGATTATTACATTTCTCAAAAACCTTTCTATAGAAAAATGATGGTGGAAAGGTACTTCACAGTTTAAGAGTACAGACTATCAAAAGTATTTTGGGAAAATGCATTATAATACACACACCAGAATGTTTCAATAGCAGAAATCACCATCTTCCCCTTCCCACCCATTACTCTTTCCCCTTACTTTCAAGTAACACATGCAGGAATTATCTCATCTCTGTTCACATATGGTTTTGAACTACTGGCACGATAAACTGTGGCCAGAGACACAGTAATTCTACATGTGTTACTTGAAAGCAAGCGGAAAGAGTAAAGGATGAGAAGAGGCATGTGATTTTAATGACACTTTCAGACCTGTCAGTTAAATGATTAGCAGCACTAAGATTTTGCTTTACAACAGAAGGCCTTCCCACATGATCTGACAGGATTCAGGACTAGCACCTGACCCTCAACTTTAAAATCACAGTGTTTCACTTTTGCAAGTTCCCCACTCCCAGGCCTGAACATCGTGCCCCAACTGCCTATGTCACCACCTACAGACACACACCCCATCTTTACAGTAATGTATCACAACCAACTGCATGGGGAAAAGCCTATTTGAATTATTCCTGCTTGTAAAAGTAGAAGCCCTCAGGAGCTGAGGGGGGAAAACAGCCATTTTGGGAACAAAAAGAATTTGAGTCAGATTTTGTGGTGTTTGACTATGTATATAATCTTAGATCTGCAAGCTGGAAGGGCCCCTCTGGATCATCCAGTCCAGCCCCTGTCAAGGAGGCCCAGTAGCGGGGAATCGGACTCCCAACCTCTGGCTCTACAGCCAGATGCCTAAGCCTTCGAGCTATCCAGTAGTTCAATTACAGTATATATACAGTGGTGCCTCGCTTAGCGAGTGCTTCGCTATGCGATGAATTCGCATAGCGAGGGGGTCCGGGCCATCGCTGGAGCGTTCGCTCAGCGATGGCCCCTATGGCGATTTTTCGCTTTGCGATGATCGCTAAGCGATTCGCTTAGCAATCTTCGCAAAACGAAGCGGGGAAGAACAGCTGATCGGCGGTTCCAAAATGGCCGCCGGAAGGTCCGCGCCGCATTTTCGCGCCCTGCCCTTGCTTACCGAGGGCGCGAAAATGGCGGCGCTATGGAGAAACATCGCTTAACTGTGAGTTTTCAAGCCATAGGAACGCATTCAATGCGTTTCTATGGCTTTTTTAGTCCCGTTTAGCTATGTTTTCGCATAGCGAAGGTTAATCCGGAACGGATTAACCTTCGCTATGCGAGGCACCACTGTAATGGATTGTATATAAGGAAACTATGATTTAGATAAAAAGAATAATAAGTGATGAAATAAAAATAAATATGTTGTAAAGGTGTAAAGTAAACATATTTTGGTTTGAAACAAATTACTACAGAAATTCACATCTACCTCTTCTAGCCTTCTGGGCCATGCGCCTTGCTTTGGTCCTGGTTACATGTTATACACACATAAGGCAGTGCTTTGTCTTTGAAATTTTGGACTTTATCTTGGGCGGAACTACTTAAATAAAGTATATCAGCAGTCTTATAATTAGTTGGCTAAGATGGATGCTGAATGAAATTGGCGTTTTTGGCATAACCTGCTGAGAGCAGCATTACGCTGAGTAAGTTACTTTCTAATTCTAACCTGATCTGGGGTTCCTAATTGGAAGGAAAGCAGGGCGCCACTTTAATACCTCAGTCTGGTGGTACAAATAAGGTGTCTCCTACCAGCTAATATCCTCAGCTGTTTAGTTGGGCAATTATATTAGGATAAAGGCATGCATACATTTATATTTAATTGTCCCTCTTGGATGATAGCTGTGGTGAAGAAGAAACACAGGTGAGTTAATCTTGATTAAATGATAAAGCATATTATAAATGTCGGAAGCAATAACAGCCCTCTTCTCCGGATTCATTCGTTTTTGTCTGTTATTTAGCTAGCTGTCAACAAAGATTAGCACATGTAGACTCTAAACGAGATGTACTGCTCAGGTCGTTCAGCAAGCTGTTTAGCATCTGGGAAAATTGATATTTTTTGCCATACGGAATGAATGAATTGGCATTTTTTTGATAAAGAAGCTAGAACTATCTGGACCTTCTGGTCATTTCCTTTGCTCAAGGTTCACAGTTGGGATCCATAAGTTTGGATATAAATAAAATAAAATAAAATAAAATAAAATAAAATAAATAAATAAATAAATAAATAAATAAATAAAATAAAATAAATAAATAAATAAATAAATAAATAAATAAATAAATAAATAAATAAATAAATAAATAAAATAAAATAAAATAAAATAAAATAAAATAAATAAATAAATAAATTGAGACCGGATGCCATTTTCTCCACCTTGGTTGTTCTGGACCAGTCAACGAGGTCTTTGTGGGTTGCCTTGCCAAATAGATGTAACAAGGCCAAGCTGCTTGGCTGTCTCCAGGCATCATAAAAGCATGTAGTCAACAGGCAAGCACCCTACCCAGTAGTAGTATCCATAATCACCTCTGCAACTCTCCTACACTTGGGAAGTGGAAAATTCATGTATAGTGATAGAGCCCCTGGAAAAGGGACTGGGACTAACACACTTCTTCTTTTCATGCATTAAATGTAGACACTTCTGTAACAACTGAATGAGACTGTAATTGCACCTCTGTCCGGGAAAAAAAGCATCAGGATACATATGTCCTAGGAATCTTCTGATTAGGCTACTGCAATATGATCTATGTGAGGTTACACAGGGCAGTAGCATACTGTTGTTATGTCCTGTCAAGTCAGAACAGACCTACAGTGACCCTAATAGGCATTTGAAGTAAAATGAAATATTTAAGGAGTGATTTTACCAGGTCCAGCTCCCCAGTGAGTCTGCATGGCAGAGCCAGGATTTGAACCCATGTCTCCTGAGTCCTAGTCAATCACTCTATCCACTACACGCACCACACTGGCTATCCCAGTAGAGCAGTACAAAATACTATAAAGCATCCTTTCTCTTTGCAACCCAGAAGTTTCTTTCAGAATGTGTTTCATCAAGCTTTTAGCAACCTTGGGTCATTTAGATGATATTATTTCTGATTAGAGATAGGCACGGACCTTGGTTTGGAGGTTCATGCTGGTTCACTGGCACAGCACCATAGGTGCCATGTATTCCCTTCCCCTTCCTCCAGCCAATTTCCTCACTCACCAGCTGGCACATGCTGCTCTTCTCCTGTTCTTTGCATGATTGTCGGGTTGCAGCAGGAGTATTGACTTCCTTTCTCTGCCTCCTCTGGCAGCCGCCCACTCAAAGGCAGCACTGCAGGAATCCCTGTCCTGCCTCCTCATCTGAGTGAGCAGCTGATGGAGGAGGTGGAGGAAGTCCATGCTCCTGCTGTGACTGGATCATCAAGCGAAAAGCAGGAGATGAGCAGAATATGCCGGCTGGTGAGTGGGGGAGCTGGCTGGGGTGGGTGGGGAAATGGAAAGTGTGGCACCTGTGTTGCCGTGCCAATGAATGAGCACGAAACTCTGAACCGAGATACGTAGCCATCTCTATTTCTGATCATGACCGACTGTTTGTTTCTGGGACCAATTTATATCCTGAATGGTGTGGGAGATAGTTCCTTTAAGAGCCACCTTTCCATCCCACATGATCCTTCTTACACACAAAGTATGCCAGAGGTTCTACTCCATATTCTATTACAGTTTGTGGTAATATGCATGGCAGTGCAGGATGAGACCTCTTCTGTGATGGCATGAAGACGATGGCATTTCCTCTCTAGTGCATCTCGACTGTTTTATTCCTTGTGCTTACATATGTAGTAAAACATATGGCTTTCAGAGGAGACTTGGTGCAGAGTAAGAAATGTTGGGCTGTGATTTGTCTGGTTGGTGCCTTGTTTACTGTTTAGCACTATTGATATTTTTTTGAATGTTTTATTCCTGACATAGAATCACAGAATGATGAAGTTAAGGCCATCGAGACCAACCCCTTGCTCAGTGCAAGAATCCAAATCAAAGCAGATCTGACAAGAGGGTGGTCCAATGTTCTCTTGAAGGCCTCCAGCATTGGAACACTCACCACCATTGAACTGCATGGTGGCATTGTAGTTGAATGCTTTGTTTAATAAATATTGTTTGATTATGATTTTTTTTTAAAAATTCAGTATTAGACAAATTGTGGATCAGGATGACCAAAAGAAGGAATACAAATATTGTAAGGAAGTATGTGAGGGCTGGGGGAAAAAAATGCTATACGGTGCACTCCTGTTCAGTGTTTTGGTCTATCTTCCAGTTCAGTGCTTCAACCATGTCCTCCTCCAGATGTTTCCACCCTTTTCCAGACCCATTTTCAATCAACAGTCAGTTAGCATTTCAAGACCATTAAGCATACTGTAGCGTTTTGAGGTGTTCCTCCCTTTAGAGATTTCCCCCCTAGATAATTTGGTACGTCTTGGGTTTTATCTAACTCTGCTGATTCATCTTGCCCATGGATGGTGCTGTTTGGCCACATAAAGAAATGACATTCACTTCTAAGCTGAGATAAAATAATAAGAATAAGATAGTGTGAGGGATGGCAGATCCATTGACAAAGGGAAAATTCCTTTGGGCCCCCTTAATAAGAGACTCTCTCTCTCTCTCTCTCTCTCTCTCTCTCTCTCTCTCTCCCATTCTCTCACCATGAAACATCAAAAGAACCTAAGGGTAAAGGAGATTGAGAGACCTGTCTTGCAAGATTTCTATTTGAACATTTTCAGTCCATTAAATCGACAAGTACTGGTGGCTCATACCCTCTTTTTCAGGTCAGCTACAGAAGGGTGTGAAAATGATGGACTGACAAAAGAGTTGAACAGGCCTGACAGCATGTGCTGCCAAAGCGAGTGAGGGATAAATATTTCACAAACAAGGATAATGTCATCAAGAGACAAGTCCAGCCCAAAGCTTGGCCCCTTTTTTTTCTTGCTTTGGACCACTGCTGATTGGAAAGAGAGAAAAATTTGAGAAGCCATAATATTTTCCCTGTGAAACAAGATGGCTATTATTTGCAGTAGCGCCACCTCTCGCTTTCTTCATTTCTCTTTTCCTTTGTCATCTTGTTCTCAAGGCCTCTGGGGTGTAATTTATATACTGCTCTTGGCTCAAGTATCTTCTTTATCTCAATGCTAATTTCCATGTATTTAAATTGGCATTCTGCTTACCCTGTCGTGTTGGGCGTGCACTTCTTAAAAAGAGGGGTAGACAATATTAAAAAAGAAAGAACATTTAAAATGTATTCATTTATTTAAAATGCATTTACCCCGCCTTTCTCCATAAAAAAGACCCAGGGTAGGTTATATGGTTAAAAAAACCAACAACCAGAAAAACAATGAACAGTTCAAATATTTTTTTTAAAAAAATAACTAAACCTTGTATTAAAATTTTAAATAAAAGCATTGTTTTAAAAGATCAAAAGCAACAAAATACTAACTGTCCTGATTTTAAAACCTCTCTTACATATAGAGCCTGATCACATTGCTTAAAAAAAATGATTTAAATCTTGTTCTCTAGATGGATTTAAATTTTGATGGATGTGTTAAAGGTATGAATTCCAGTGGAGCAATTTGACAGGGGTTCGTGTTATTTTGAGCAGCAGTGAGTTTTTAAACTCCTCCAGCAGAGGTCTGTTTATTTTAATGTGGATGTGGAATTGATTCATTGAAATCAACACCACGTATGTGAACACCTCTTAGTTCATGTTAATTCTTTTAATCCTGCTATAAGATACAACACTATACCAGATAGCCGGAATTTAATAACGACAACGACAATGACAACAACAACAACCCACAGCTTGTTGATGCTCTGATCAGCTGCCAGGCAGGGCAGGGCGCAGTGCTCAACAGCTGACGGGTGGTCCTGCCATGACTTGAAACTGGCTTCTTCTCACTGGCAGCCTCTTGTTGGAGCCATTGTGGAAAGGGCCCCCCGCGGTGGGTTCTAAGATTCAGCAGCCGGCTTCTATGCCCAGTAGTGGGCCAACAGCCACAGCTGAGAGGAAGAGGAGGGATGGCAGAAGCGAGGAAGGGGAGGACACGGGGTCCGCTTGGCTGGCCAAGGTGCAGGGCAGGTCGCTGCTAGCTCAGCAAGGGCAGCTGGAGAGACCTCTCTCTCTCTCCTTCCTTCCCTCAAGCTGAGTCGGTGTGTGCAAGGCAGTTTCCTGAGGGGAAGCACACATCGTCCCAAAAGTACCACATGACTTTAAATCAAATTTTAAAAAAACCACGATCCCTTTCCCAATTTATTTCACTATTGCAGCTGCACTTTTAGACTGCCAAGGGAAAACCTGCCTTGAAAAAGAGAGAAACAAATGACTATATAATATCCTATCGATGGAATTAGGTTTGGTGCAAATGCACACCAAGGACGTGGTGACTCATGGGTGCAGAAGGAGGTCTTGGTGACTCTTTTCTGTAGGATGAAAGCTGGAAAATCACAGAGGATGAGAATTTTTTCAAAATATTCTTCTCATCCTTAGAAGAAAACAGACCTTCACATGGTAGCATGATAAGAGGGAGGTAAACTAAGGGCTTTTGTGTCTAAGAAGTCTATATCTGTGGATGCTTACTTCTCATTATCTGTACATTAGGTCGGTAAGAATTATTTTAATGGGATAACAATGTTCTTTAAATGTGTTCATATTGTTTTAGGAAACATTATCCTCTTTGTGGCTGTTCTCAAGCTGAATGCTTTCCTTATGCACATTCCCACCAAGTGTGCTTCTGCTGTAGTTTCAGAAATGTGTGCATTTTTCCATGTGTAGTTGTCAAACGTGTGTCCTTTATGAGATGTATCCACTCCAAAGCCGTCAGATGATGCACAGATTCTAGAACACAAAGTACGGTTTGGTCTGTGATCACTCCAGCAAATACAGATTGGGAGCAGTCTGTAGAAGAAATCAGCCAGAGTAGATTTGTTACATATCTAAGACGGTTTGCTGGAAACTGTGCCATTCCTACATCTACCATTTCACTCCACTTAAAGATCCAGTTGACTTGAAGAAATTGTGTATCCTGACACATCATTTTGAAAATTCCTATTGACTAGAGCTTGAGAAATTACCTTTTCGGCAGTACCGTCCTGAGAACTGTCCAGTTGTTTTGAAGACACGGTGACTGGTAATCTAAAGATCCTCTCCAAGCTAATCTCTGATGGGAGGTGACGTCCCATCTTCTGTGACATCCTCAGTTTTCACTGTCCCAAAGAAATCACATTACGACACAGTTCTAACGCATACGACCATTAGTAGATCCTCATAGAATTTAGCGCTGCCCTATTTATATTTTACTACTTCATGCACAATAAGTGGTTAAAAATTATTTTAAAGCTTATCTGCCTCCTGATTGGGTACCCATCCAACTTAATTTACACATACTACCTTTTGAAATGGTCCTTAATTAATGATGCTTTATACTGTTTTATTAATGTCATATTGGTAGATAACATTTAATTCAGTGTAGAATGACCCACTGCAGTTACCTAGAATTTATATTCGTGGTGTTCAATTGATAATAAATCAAGGGAACTCTTCAGTTTTATGATCTTAACATTTAAGAAGCTAACCTCCCTCTCAAACCAATTTGCTCTGTTCTGAACATTGTAAAACTTGCACATTAACCTCCCATTATATCCTTCCTCTCACAGAGTCATTTTGTTAATTTCTGTCATCACTCTGAACTTTTTCTTGGGCATTTGCCACTGGGGAGCACTGAACCAATGATTAGTCTGCTTGGGCTCCTTGACTTTCTTATCTGGAGCTGTATATTTATTGGGCACCCTGGAATCAAAGCGCATGGCTTCCTGTTGTACAAACTGCAGACGGTGACAGTGCGTGACGCACTATGTTCCTGACTGTAAGCAAATATGTGCATAATCTCCACCCCCATGCCCAAGAAGAAACAACTTTACTTATTTTCTCTGGAAAGTGCTTCTCTGATGCCCATTAATTCCAGAGATACAATAGAGAAGTTAATGATCCTCGGAGGCATGATTTTTCTCCAGCTACTGTTGCCAGGTTGGAAATGTAAAGATCTTCATTTCCTTCAAGAATTTTTACAGAATGTTCCCCCCCGAGGCAAACTCTGCTTTCAAAAGACAGCATTTCTCAAATAATGAAGAAAGGCTTTGAGTGGCAACATTGCACCAGAACATAATATGTCAGTGGTCTCCAAATAATAAGTGCATAGCAAGAAACTCACAAGTGACCGGTAGGTCCAAAAAGCTTGAATCTGAAATAATACAGCATGTACAACACTTAGACCGACCGACCACTCAGCTGAGAGCACTGTCATGTCCCCCTTCCCTGGCAGTACACCTGATACTGATGTGGAAGACAGTTGACATGGTACAGGGGGAGGGATTAAAAAAAACTAAAAATCTCCTCTAGGGGCTGGCATATTGTGCATTCTACCACAGAAGGAAGTCTTTGCCAAATGCATGCAAGCTAAGGTAGGATTATAAATAATATGTGCTAAATTCTTTGTTCTCTTCTATTTTGTTACGTTATGTGCAGTCAAGTCGGAGCTGACCTAGACTGATCATAACAGGTAAGTGAGGTATTTAAGGTGTGGTTTCGCTAGTTTTATATTCCCAGTGACTCTCCATGGCCGGGAGGGAATTCAAGGCCAGGCCTCCTGAGGCCAAGTCTGTCATTCTATCCGCTACGCCACAGTGGGGTCTCCTCGCTTCCAGTTAGGCTGTGTCAGTTCAACAAGACATCTTGACAAGGAATTCTCAGACCCTGCAAAGGTCTTCACCTCCAGGTGAGAGCAGGAGATGTGATGTCATTTCCCCTCTTTCTCTCATGAAGGACTCTTCTCTTTTCTCTCATGAAGGTCATGTCTTCTTCTTTTGAGAAGCACAAATGTACAGAGTCATCATTTTATTTAGTTCCCCTCCTCCCATGGGGATATGAAATGATGAACACATTCCAGAAAGCAAATGGGGGCAGATAATATTTTCTACCAAAGGTACAATACTTACTATTACTGCTTACATTAATTAAATATATTTATACAGGGAGCTAATAGTGGGTGCTGAATATTCATCCAATTATCCTTCTGTAATCTACCACTCTAAATACATATCCTAAGATTTTATAAGATAACACATTGTTTTCATCTCTGCTGAAGGACCTGTTCACAGGCTCTGTCTAGGGATGCTATGAGCAAAGCCTGTGAAAACTACCTATTGCTGAGGAAGTAGACTTTGATAACTTCTTTCATACAAGGAAAGAGGAAACCAAACAGATCCAAGTTTGGAGATAAGAGGATTCAAACAGCATCCAGTTTCCCTGCTATCCTCTGCCTCTCTCACTGCTGCCAGGTTGAAATTTCTTAAATAGAACAGCTACAAACTCCTCCACATTGGCTTAAGTGATCGCATCACCTGAACCGATGCAAATCCATTTGATTCTGAAAAAGTAGAAGCCACAGTGGCAGAGGAAAAAGTGTGGCTTTGATAAAAACTCCTGGCTGATTTGCATTGATGTGTATGTCATGAAGTCAAGGGAAAATACTGCAAATCTAACCATATCGATCCCAGAGAATTTCCCTCATTATTTGTCAATGTAGTCACCCCTCAGTTAGCTGCAATTAACCAACTGAAAATCAATAGCTTTCTATTGACAACATCACATTTGCAACAAAGAGACACGTGACCCCTTAAAGACTAACAGATTTTACTTGGCATAAAATTTTGTGAACTGTGACCAGCTTCTTCAGAGGCATGGGCTTGATGCATGTGACCACGTGGGCTCCCATCCATGAGAGCTGATACCAGGTAAAATGTCACGGTGCCCTGAAACTTAGCAAACTAGCATGATGACCTCAGTGGAAGCTCTGTATCTCTTTGCCAGACTAAGATGCTGTGTTCTTTCACTCTTAACCCTTGACAGAACAGTCCCCATTTCAAAACAAAGCACATACACATTTTTACTTTTTGCCGGCTATACACACAATTTCTTTACAGTGATCCTTACTGTACTTCCAAAATATTGATACCACTTTGTGTTTGATTATGCGTGTTCCTTCACAGTGGGATGACTATCTTTCAGAATTCTTGTGGGCCACGCACACACCGATCTCTTGACCTTGGATGACGCTACCCTCTCCTATGCATGCCAATGCCAAATGTATTTGCCACATTCCTTTCCTTCGGCACCTTACGAATGCCCTTCCAAACCATTTTTCTTTTAAAAAAAAAACCGACTAGAGCGCACAGCTTATATATGAGCTTAAAAAGACCTGTTGTCCTCTCTAGTAGGTAGTTTTAACAAATTGGACCTGGGAGGGAGACTTTAGGGTGCAGGGCGGGGAGGGGAACATGGCCAATACTTCCCAGAGTACATAAGACCTTTCTGAATATAAGTTTTCACCAAAAAAATTACTTGAGGTTATTGGGGAGTCTAGGAGGCCAGACATAGTGAGGTCCTTGGTGGCCACAAGCAGCCCACAGACTGCCTTTTTGCCCGCCTCTGCTTTATACTGACTACAATCTATGCAGCTAGGAGCTCACCAAACACTGGGGCTGGGAAGGAGCAATTACAAAGAATTTGGCTTAATCTTTTGTGGCACCATGAAGACTGCAATACCAAAAGGTTTTATCTGGAGGAGAACCTGCAGTCCACGCCTATACACTGTGCAGAATCTTGGAGAGTAGGGAAAAAACATCATAAAGTTTCCTCAGCATTTTATTCATAGATTGGGGTTGTGGGGAAGGCATATCCAGAAGTGGCAACTGGAATGTTAGTGTGGAAATGATGGCAAATGCTGGAAATACTGGGACATATACCCTTACAGAGCACATGTGATTATTTCTCATTTCTGCTCTGGATAGAAACAATAGCTAAAAAGTGGATGTTATTGTCTCTTATATATGTCTACATAGCACCCACAAAATGTTGATATTACATTAAGGCTGTAATGTATTAGAGTGATGCCAGGGCTTCCCTAGGCTTCCTTTCACAGAAAGTAGCATGTGAAATATTGTTAAGGGGAATGGCAACACACATTTGCCCTGCATTCCTATTAAGAAAACCATTGTTCCATTTTTATGGCTGAATTGGAGTCAGAAGGTCACTGAACATTTTGCAGAAACAAAAGTATATCAAAACCTAAGTTACCTCCACTACCTGTTGTTTGAATTCCCACTTCTTGCTTAGAAATGAGAGGTGCCTTCCTTGACTACCACATCATAAAGAGAGCATTTGTAGGGAGATCGTTTTCCTACTCTTACCTTCTCCAGGTAAAACCCTTTTTGAAAAATCAGAATGATCTCTGTGTTAAATATAAACTGAGTATAGTTTCAAGAGGACAAAATGTAGCTTTGTTCTTGATAAATATAGTGTTGGCAATTTTTAAACTGTTAAAAACAAAACAAAACAAATAAAAAGGGGGGGGGAGGAGAAGAGCATTGATCATAAAAAAGCAAATCCTTAGTGGTAATGTTCACAACAGTTGCCGTTTCTCTGTAAATACCTGTTTAACACGTTTTGTGCTTGGCAACAATATTAATCATAGAATCACAGAATAATTCAGTTGGAAGGGGCCTCTAAGGCCATCGAATCCAACCCCCTGCTCAGTGCAGGAATCCCAATCAAAGCAGGTCTGACAGACGGTTGTTAATTTTCTTTTGAAAGCCTCCAGTGTTGGAGAGTTCAGCACCTCCCGAGGCAGTTGGTTCCATTGTCATATTGCTCTAACAGTTAAGAAGATTTTCTTGATATTCAACTGAAATCTGGCTTCCTGTAACTTGAAGCCATGGTTGCATGTCCTGCACTCTGGGATGACTGAGAACACATCCTGCCCCTCCTCTGAAAGATAGCCTTTCAAATATTAGTGTCATTGATACTACCAACATGAATTTGAGCCAACTCCGGGAGATAGGAGGGCCTGGTGCGCTCTGGTCCATGGGGTCACGAAGAGTTGGACACGACTTAACGACTAAACAACAAGAGCAACAACATCCTATCTCCCCTCAGTCTTCTTTTCTCAAGGCTGAACATGCTTGGTTCTTTCAATCTTTCCCCATAGAGCCTGGTTTCCAGTCCATTGATCATCCTGGTTGCCCTCCTCTGAACTTCTTCCAGTTTGAAACTTGTGCTTCGCAATCTGTAAATCCACAAAGCTTGTAGACTGCATGGTTGTTATCTTCATCTCCAAGAAACAGTACCTCTGCCAGCCCTGCCACAGCTATGCTAGGTGGAGTATTTGGGGAGTTGTTGCCCAAAAGAAGTGTAACTTTCAAAACCCCTTTAATTTCCACTTGTGTTGCTGCAAGAGACCACCACCAATATTCAAATACTCCCAGTCGGGGCCAACCTTATCGTGAGTGGCATCAGGAAGCTGATGCTGGGAGTGAGGATGGAGAAGTGGCTGCAATGTATGGAAGGAACAAAGTGTATTCCAAATGTCTTCCCCCGAGGAAGGTCCTCCATTAATCTACTGCTTTTCAGAAGTGGTGGGAGATGTTATCCCATATCCATTGTTGGAGGAAGGATCACTGATCCCAGCTTCTGGATATAGATAGGGTCTCTCGCTCTCTCTGTGTGTGTACTCATGGAGCAAAATGTCTTCCATCAATCTTCCATTCAAAACACAGCCAATTAATCCCACTCCCATGGTTGGATCTCCATCACTTTCTCTTTTGAAAATCAAGAGTATCTAAGCATTTCTGCCACACACTTGCCTAACTTCACTTGCATAACTTCGCAGGTACATTCCACAGAAGACTGAAGACAAAGGGGCCCAGTTCCTATGACCTTTCCCCCTTGTCTGACCACCCACATTTGTCCCAGAAACCAGACCAAGGAAGGAAGGAGCCATGTCATGGATCCATTTTTGGGGGGTGATCTGTGGCCTCTAACACTGTTCTTGTGAGTGAGGACAGAGGTGGTGCCTTGCTAGACGATGATAATCCGTTCCACTGAAATCACTGTTTAGCGAAATCATTGTCTAGGGAGAAGCATTTCCCCATTGGAATGCATTGAAACCTGTTTAATGTGTTCCAATGGGGAAGAATTGTCGTTGTCTAGCGAAGATCGGCCATAGGAAAGCCGCTTTGTGAACCGCCAATCAGCTGTTTAAATAGCTGTCTTGCGAAGCTTAGGTCCCGAAACACCCATTTTGCAAGCACAGAGGAAGCTGTCAAAATTGTTGTCTAGCGAAAATCAGTTTGTGAAGCAGGAATCAATCATTGCCCAGTGAAATTCCCCCATAGGAATCACTGTTTTGCGAATCGCTATAGCGATCGTAAAAAGTCAATGTCTAGCGAAAAAACTGTCATGCGGGGTAACTGTCTAGCGAGGCACCACTGTACACTGCAACAATAAATAATGTCAAAACCTTTCTCAGGAGGAAGCAACACGCTTTTATTACCAGATCTTCTAAACTTTAGTACAGCATTAATATTATGGTCGCCTCCCTCCCTTCCTTGGAATTTATACAGCTTTCTAAAAACAAAATATTTATTTATTTAGATTTTTATCCTGCCCATCTACTGGCTAGGCCAATCCTCTAGGCTGCTTATGCTATAACTATTAACATAAAATGAAATGCAGCAATAAAATTCAATATATCAATGTAAAACAATTAAGAAAAGAGAGGCAATCTCATACTAACGATAAATACTAGTAGATCTAAATGTTTAAACATGGGTACTATATAAATCAGAGTTTGGAAAAGATACTGGCTGGGAGATTCTGGGCATTGTTTTTCAAACAAATAAAATTTCTAGTCCCTTCTAAAGGTAAAGGTAAAGGTTCCCCTTGACAATTTTTGTCCAGTCGTGTCCGACTCTAGGGGGCGGCGCTCATCCCGCTCTTCAAGCCATAGAGCCAGCGTTTGTCCGAAGACAATCTTTCCGTGGTCACATAGCCAGTGTGATTTAGACACGGAACGCTGTTACCTTCCCACCGAGGTGGTCCCTATTTATCTACTCACAGTTTTGCATGCTTTCGAACCGCTAGGTTGGCGGGAGCTGGGACAAGCAACGGGCGCTCACTCCGTCGCGTGGATTCGATCTTACGACTGCTTGGTCTTCTGACCCTGCAGCACAGGCTTCTGCGGTTTAGCCCACAGCGCCACCACGTCTAGAAGTGTAATAAAATTACTTGAGCATAAGATAAAACTACAGATCCTTTATTCTGAATTTCGTTTGTTTGTTTGTTCATTCATATTGTAATGCAATGATCCTTTGATTGAGTAATAAATTATTGTCTGTATCCAGTGGTGTTTACTCCTAGAGAGGTGCAGAGAATTGCAATATCAGAGGCATATTCTGTACTGGATGTAAATCAAAATAACTTGTTATGTGTTCTCTATGCCCTCCTGCAGCTGAAGATGCATGCTCAGAATCACTGCTTATTTAGAGGTTAGCCATGTCACCTAAGATTACCCTTCAGTGCCTACTTTTAAGCAACAGATGTTCCCACTGTGAGGACACGTGGCACCCCACTTACTCTCTTCTCTCCCAAAAGCCTGTTAGAGGGGAGAGAAATTGTCCCTGCCTGGTGTAGCCTCAGGAATGCAAACTTTTTTTTTAAACCGTGCTTTCAATCTTTCTTCCATGCTGTGAAGACTGCAATGGGTCACTTTAGTGCTGGCATGTTCGCTTCAAACTCCTGTAGTTCCTAAAACTAATTTTCAGCAGCATCAAAATGTTGTGATGACGCTGGTGATTTGATGGAGGCGTCAGACCATTTTCTTTGTGAAAAGCAGTAACTTTCTCTCCTGTTAATTACACACAGAGATGTTTTGTGGTGTGTTGCCTGTGACAGATTTTGCCATTAAAGTCTTATTCGTCCTCTGATTTTTTTTACTGCATCGAAAAAATAGATGTTATGTTCCTGTAAAATGTCATGTGGAAGAACATGAGCTTTATTTCAGCTAAGTACAGTGGAATCTCTTTGACCACTTGATGGTTTATCTTTCACAAAAAAATTGGGCAGGTTCAGTCAACTAATATCCCTCCTTATCCAATTATCAGAATTTCTACATCGAAGACTAATCTTCTTTCTCTTTCTGGTGAGGCTACAATCAGAAAGCTGACCTAGAGGACTAGTGTATTGAACCATGAAAGATTGATTAAAATTGCTTTTCTATGCGGGTGTAAATTTTAAGCAGCCCTTAAAATATCCTCTCAAAGCCTCCGCAGCCCCATCTGATTAGACTTGGTGAGCTTGGGCATGGTAATCTTCCGACTCTGGGGATTTTACCACATGGGTATGTATTGACTTAAAGTATCCAGGCCACCCTACCTAGAATCATTTCTTTCTGAAGCTGTTTCTGCCCCCTCCTCCCTCGTAGGCTGTAGGAAGCAGGCTGGGGTGGGGGACCCTTCCCAGCCATTCCGTGAGCATGGAAATGCTGTTGTGGCCGGCTTGCCAGCATGCTAATGGGAAGCATAGCACTCTTTTTGAAGGCTCACGCTGGTAGCGAGGCTGGGCGAGTCTGATTAGCCTGAGTCAAAGATTGAACAGTTCAACAATAAAGGACTGACTGCAAGAAGGAAACTTCTCATTACATGGAGAAACTTCTAATCATTTTTGAGAACTACTTCTCCCCCTCCTTTTTTTTTTTTTAAAAAGAGTATGCTCTTGTTATGACCTTTAGAAAGAGTAGGCCAGAGCTTGGAAGGTAAGTAGTTATATATAATCCTTTCCTTTTTCCAATAGCAAATGTAAAGCTGAGGCTCCCACTAAACATTAAGAGGAACTGCTGTCGCCTGCCTATGTAGACTGTTTCCCTCCCACAAGGGGATTTCCTTGAGCATCTGGGGCAGGAGATGCATCAGTCTTGCAAATTAGCAAGGATGTTGGCAAGTCTTTGGGTCCGAGTCCCAAGTCCCGAGTTCAAGTCTTTGGTAGCAAGTCCCGAGTCCCAAACCTCAAGTCTGAGTCACTGTTCAAAATTAAAAAAAGGGGAGGAGGTGAGTGGGTTTCAAGCCACGGGTCCAGTCCAAGTCATCGGGGGGAGGGGGGAAGAACCTGAGTCAAGTCCAAGTCGAGTCACCCAGTGTGACTGAAGTCTGACTTGACAGCAAGTCCTGCGTCTCAAGTCCCCACCCCTGCAAATCAATCCTTTGTTTACCTTCCAGTGGCCAGTCACAAAGCAAACTATGCTAAATACAAGATTCACCATTCATTAAAACCACGCATTAGGATAAACACATGTTTTTCACCACTTAAGGAAGCAGAGTTGTAACTAAAGACGGGAAAACGGGAGTTAAGGGGGTTTGTGGTACTTAAAACCAGGCCTTGCCTTGGCTATCTACCAGAAGCCTGTGGTGGCATTTCTACCTTGCAGAATTGGCGTAAGAGTCAAAGTGCTTAATCATGTGGATTTCTGGGAACTCCCTCGAAGCACTGTCCAGTTAGACTTAGGTGCTGGGAGGTTGCCAGGCAGGATGATTACCCCAGGCATCAGCCCATTTGACCTTCCCGGTCTCACCCACACTAGGTTAGCTAGGGTTATATACATTGCCTTGAACTCACTGAAGGAAAGGCAGAAGGTAAATGCAACTAATGAATATCAGGAAATTTTTTTTCCCAAGAGTGTAGTTCAACAGTGGAACAAATGACCTTGGAAGGTGGTGAGCTCTCCAACACCGGAGCTATTCAAGAGAAAGCTACACATCCATCTGTCAGATACACTTTAAGTTGGATTCCTGCATAGAGGGTTGAATTCTCTATGATTCTAATAATGAATTAATGGACACCATTAGAACTACAGAGTTGATGCTCCCATTGCATGCTTCCACCTGATGGCTTAATTTTTTCCCCTTGATATTACCCACTATGACTGATGATGACAGATCTGCTCCACCTTTAATAAAAATCCATCTCATCCTCTCAATAGTAACTTGCTCGACATGATTGGTGGCAAAGGGGTGGTGTCCTTTCAAATGAAAGGTAGTTCTGGGTAGGACTAGCATCTGGCTAGAGTTACTGTTGCCATAATAGTAGATTGTAAAACTTGGTTTTCATCCACAATTTTATGTTTCTAGCTCCTAACATTTCAGGGAGTTTCCAGGGCAAACAAAAGGGAACAAGGAGGGGTTTTTCAAGATGTAAGCAATCCAGTTATTCAAGTTAAGTAGTATCCATGAAAAATATATTGTTTGTAGCTCTTACCATCTCAGAAATATTTTAGGACAAAGAAACAAGACTCTGAGGGAAATGATTTCAAGATGTAACCTCCCCCACTTCTTTAAGTCAGGGCGTTAATAGTATCCAGGGTCGGAGTAAGACATTTAGAGGCCTTAAGCACTGAAAAGATCATGGTGTCCCCTATGAATAAAACATGTGGTTGGGGCCCATGTCTTGGGAAAAAAATCATACAATACACATTATATGCATGGAAATATGGTAATTTAATTGTATAGCATGTAGCAAAAAAAGAACATGAAACAGAATCAAATTTCTGGTTTCCAGTCAAATCTTGCGCTTTTATGCTTTGATTAATGTTGATAGATTTTGTCAGAATCTGTAAACTGAAAAGCTCAAACAAAAGCTTAACCCCCCCCCCCTTTTGGGGCATTTTTTAACAGTGGCTGTTATTTCCTTGGCTTGCATATATAGTGAGAGACCATGGGTCTAAAAGACCAGCAGCTCTTTTTATCCTCATCTCCTACCCAACCTCCCAAAACACAGAAAAATAACATTAAAAACACACATACATATCAAGCAATGATGATGATTGATAATTTCACTCAAAAGATGAGTTTTCTCACTAGGTGAGTCTTCATCGTTTTTAGTTTCTACTGATACACATTGAATTGCTTTAAGTAAGGTGGTGGTTTTCTTGGGGTTATTGAGCAAGGGAAGGGAGAACCAAGGATTTTTGGACAGATGGATGTAGTTTGTTATGGAGGGTGCACCATTTGCACTATGGTCCATGGTAAATTGGGCAGTGGAAAAAACTGTGGTGCCCTCTCCCCTTCTTGATGCCCTAAGCACGTGCTTATTTTGCTCAATTGTTAATCCATACCAAATCTGATGCTTCTAGTTCTTTACTAGATCTTTTTGGACAAATCAAGCAACCAAGAAGCAAAAGAGGGTCAGAGATAAATTAATTTTGGAACATAGCCCAGCCGGTAATTTAAGATGGGAAATCAGTAGTTCTCTCTGTTCCATGTCTTTCTTCCAGCCTTTACTCTTTGAGAGATTTTTCAGGATAAGGGAAAAAAAAGCTTTCAGGTTGCAGTCCACTTCAGCACAGGCATGACACAAATAGATATTAAGGGTATTGTGATCTCTCAGTACTCAGCAAGGACAATAAATCACAGTACTTCACACTCACTTCTGGGATTGCACAGCACCCAGAATCTGGCAATAGCTGCCCATCACATTTTGTCCAGTTCCCCTCTGTGATAGTCAGGCAGACTGAGCAGCGTTGAAAAGGTGGGCCTCAGCCAATCAGGAGCCAGTGAAAGATTTGGGAGCTGCAGGTGACAGGTAGAACTTCGCTGTGAAAGCAGGCTAAAGGCTAAGTCTTCAGTTAATTGAAATAACATCAACTGTGGGTCCTGATGGCAATTTTAATTGTATTTTAATCATTTTATCTTTTATTGTATTTTAATTGAATTTTAATTGTTGTAAGCTGCCCAGAGAGCTTTGGGTAGAGTGAGCGGCATATAAGTTAAATAAATAAATAAATAAATAAATAAATAAATAAATAAATAAATAAATAAATGGGATTAGGCTGGTAGGTGTCATGTAGGATTTCCTCAGTCTGAGGAAAAGGAACAAGAAGGGGCCTGGAAATGCTTTTAAAATAAGCATTAAAAGATATTTTTTACTCATTTTAGAAAGAACAGACTTTAGTGAGTAGTTTATTGACAAGAAGCCTCGGTTGGGATCAGTAGATACCAAAACCCATGAAAGTTGTTCCCTCCAAATCTCTTGTGTATAACATTCTGCACCATTAAAACAGAGAAACCACTATGTGTTTAGTCCTCTTTGAATGATTAAATGCAAAACAGCTTTCAGTTAGAAGCAACACTTGCAAATATCTACCCAGACCATCCATCCAGACTGTCCTGCTTCTCTCTCTCTGTCTCTACGACTTCTGTGGTGTTGCTTGAAGCCGTCCAGTTTGTCCTGGTGCAGGGACTTCTCCACTTTTTAGTTCCTTGTGTTCCCCCAAGGAGGTCTGAGAGTTCAAGTAGGATACACCATGCAATATGCTGTGGTGAACTGGGGAAAAGAGCTTATGGCAACATCCTTGCACAAGTGGAGGTGCTTTCTGCTCATGCCATGTCATGTCAACGCAGTGTGTTTTTGCTCTTTCTTTTGAAAATGGGCTTATAGTTCAGCTTTTTTTTTTTTTGGTTTCTTTTCCTTTTCCATCCTTCGTTTTCTTCTTTTTTCTTTGCTTTTTTTTACTTTTTTCTTTGAAACTTGTATTGTGTTCTGAATTGAATTAAAGTGGCTTGACGTCAGAGGCAGTCACAAACTAGGTAGGAAATTTTAGCAAATTAATTGTTAATTTTCTTCAGCCATACACCCCAGAGTTGCATAATGTCAATAAATGCTTCATTTACTTTTGATTTTACTTGCCACATCACCAGCTGCTGATCCATTTCTGGGCACAACTCAAAGTGCTGTTTTAACATAACCTGCCCTGGTGTTAAGAGAGAGCCTTCTCTGTTTTAACTCCCAGACTCTGGAACTCCCTCCCACAGGAGGCCAGGCTGGCCCCATCTTTGCTGTCCTTCCACAAGCAGGAAAAACACCTTTCTCTTCAGGCAGGCTTCTCCTTTGTGAAGGGCTGCTTGACAAGGGTTTTAAGACAGGGTGGTTTGTAATTCTGTTTAGTAATTTCTTTTAGTAATGCTTTTACCTGACATTTTAATGCAACATTTATTTATTTAAAAGAATACTTGCATACAGTAATTTATCATAGTTAACTTTTAATATTGTGTTTTTAATCATATAAGCTGCCTTGAATATTTTTTAGGAGAAAGGTGAGATAGAAATATTTTAAATAAATGCATACATACATGTTTCAAAGGTGATTTGAAGGTGGTCAAATCAAGAGTTTAGCATCCCCAAAGTTTTCAGTTACAGTACTGTACATTTCAAAGGGAAATGGAAGCTGAATAAAATAGGCTTACTCAAGTGTGCGATTAGCTCATAAACGCTGTGTAAACTGAACCATCCATATTTATCTCAGAATTCAGCATTACTTTTGATCTGCCACTTTGTTTATAGCTATCATTAAAAAATATTATCTCCAAATATATGTGTGTAACAAGAAATAGAAAAAACACACTAGTTTGGGACTACAGGGGTAGGCAAACTATGTTGGTTTATCAATATAAGCAAATAGTCTGCTCTTATTAAGGGAGCAAGCAGTATCACTTATGGATAATATGAAACAGGAATACTGGGTTGATTTAATGTGGCATAGAGGTGCTTTTGAAACAAGCACATTTTGTAAATTGAAATACTTATTTAGTTCTATGGAACTAGATAGATGATTCTGTCTGGTATTATCTAGTTTGATGTTCGGATACAGTGCTGACCAACGCTGCTGCAATAGGTGTTTAATCTACCTCAACTGATGGGTCCCTAGTTAAAACTTAGTAATGGTCCTATGTGGACATTCTAGAGGCTTCTTAAATTTCTTCTGAGTATTCCCCAATCATATTACCACAGAGAGGTCAGCAGTGGTCACAAACATTATATCTGCTCAAATACCATTGAACACTTTGCATTAGACACAGATTGTTATTGTGACAGAAACACATTTACAGTTCCTCTTATAGCAAGCGTGGAAGGGAACCCTTCTCTGTCAGGTAGACTTCCGATAACAGAGACTAAGCTTTCCTTAAGCATTGCACATATCACATTTAACTGGCACCACAACTGTTACCTATCTATCTATCTATCTATCTATCTATCTATCTATCTATCTATCTATCTATCTATCTATCTATCTATCTATCTATCTATCTATCTATCTATCTATCTATCTATCTATCTATCTATCCACTTTTTATTCCTTTTGTCTCTCTCTCTCAAAAAAAATAATATATATAATGATAATACCAAATCTACTGACTTAAACAATTATCAGAAAATGTTGCAATTCAATTAAAACACAGCAACCTGACAGAAAGAAAGAAAAACAACCTGAACACATTTTATGGTATAGTTATGGCTGATGTCAGGCCGTAACTTTGCAGAAATGAATGATAGAGCCTGTGTGTTATGTTTTTCCCCAATAATATATATATTTTTATTACAGATCCTCTCATTCCTGCCATTTTCTGAAAACCTGAAGGTTTTAGATGTGCCATCCGGATGGATAGCTCAATTAATTGGGTACCTGGCTGCTGCAGCAGAGCTTAGCTGCCCAACGCCCATGGTGAAAAATCAGCCTGGGTGGCCTTGGGCAAGGTGTGGTGTCCCAGGGGTCCCCTGGAAGAAGGAAATGGTTAACCACTTCTCAGTACTCTGTGCCTAGAAAAGCTATGGAAATGCTTGTCATCAATTAGAATCAATTTGACAGAAGATCATCATTCAAAAATACCAGGCACAGTCAAACAAAATCATAAAAAATATTGACTGGTGTTGTATAACAGATACATGTTTTAACCAAAAATATAAATTATCTGCTAAATATTGACGTACAGTGGTGCCTCGCACAGCGATGTTAATCCGTTCCGGATTAACCCTCGCTGTGTGAAACATCGCTCAACGGAAAGTAAAAAGCCATTGGAACGCATTAAACATGGTTTAATGCGCTCCAATTCAGCCGAATATTCACTGTTGTGTGATGTTCCGGGATGGCCAGCAGCCATTTTTGCGCCCTCCCCTCGCTGAACGAGGGTGCGAAAACGCTGCGATCAGTTGTCCGGCGGGTCCAAAATGGCCGCCGGAACAGCCGAAATGGCCGGGCGCAGCATTTTCGCGCCCTTGGTAAGCGAGGGGAGGGCGCGAAAATGCTGTGCGCGGCCATTTCGGCTGTTCTGACAGTGTTTTCGCGCCCTCCCCTTGCTTACCAAGGGCGCAAAAATGCTGCGCCCGGCCCTTTCGGCTGTTACGGCGGCCATTTTGAAGCCGTGGAACAGCTGATCGGTGGGTCGCAAAGCGAAGGTTGGTAAGCGAACCGCTTACCAACCTTCGCTCTGTGAATTTTCCCCTATCTAGGTGCCGATCGCAAAAAACGGCATCATTGCGCGGATTCGTCGCTCTACGGAGCGACCGTTGCGTGAGGCACCACTGTAGTATGTATACTGTTCCTAATATTTCCTTTTTGATGTTATTTCTGAGATCTGCAACTGCTTATAATACTGTGTGAAATTTCTTGATCTTGATCCCAAAGCCCCAATGACTACAGGGACCACTGAAGTGCATTTCATCCACAAGCAAGATGTTTCAATTGCCAGGTCTCTATACTTTTTTAGTTTTTCCAGTTCTTTATTTTCAACTCTCGTAAGCCCCTCTGCCTCAACAAGACCTGTGTTTGTGGAAGGGTTGTTGTTGCTGTTGCTATTTTGCTCAAGCAGAGCCTCGAGACCCCAGGTGCACTGCTGCCTGGGAGATTCCCTTAACTCCATTCCCCTTCTTATACTCCTCGTTCTACCAATCAGGGAAATGGGCTAATCCTCGAGTGTCCCAAAGGAACTCACCAAATCTCTTACCTTTTGCACTACCCACCATGGCAAAGTTCATGTGCCCCATGTCCGCCACCACTGCTGAAAATTTCGGCCCAAAGGCCCCCTTGTAAATCCCAGAGAAATAGGTCACGCCACTGCACCTGTATATCCAGGTGTGCCACTACAGACCCCAGGCCAGCCTTTACAGCTCTACCAACCTCTCAGTTGATTCCCCGAGTGGCACAGTCAGTACATCTGGGGTCACAATCCGCCTGCCATATAATTCTTGGTACTATATTAGACCATATCAGCGTGGACTTTGGTCTTAATGGCCCAGAAATCCTCAACCACCTGTATAATAAGCGACTTGCTTGTGCATTGAGCCAAGTCATTGCCTCCCAGTTGGACCAATAATATATCAGGAGGCATATGCAAACCGTCCTGTGATGCCACTTCCAAGAAACTATCCCACAGCATGCCTCTCCGCCCTTTCCACTCAAGCATGGCCCATGCCCCCAGGCCCAGATTCAAGCCCCAACTGATCTGGGAAGCATGCTTGGCTGCCCAGAATATAAAACTATAGCCATATAACAGAACTTGCAAACTCCTCCTTGGAAACTCAGAACTTGCAAGAAAAGAAAAAAGAAACAACAACAGTACCTACTGAGGTGAACGAACGTGAAGTCTAAACCCTTGGGAAGACCCCCTCCTCACATTCTTTATTTGCTCCTCTCTGTAACTCAACACTGCTGCTGTAGATGCGGCACCAATGCGAAAGCAATGGGTCCCAAATTTCCAACCTACAATGCCAACCCTCAGCAAAGCCTGTGAAGTAACCATCCAAAACTGATATTTTGTCAGCGGAGACATACCCCTGTGAAAAAAAGAACTCACTGCTAACTTCACCCTTTGCCTGCATGTAGTCCTGCATGGCATGAACCGGGCATAACTTTGATAATGAACATCTGCCCAAAGAAATTATCCTTCGTTTTCCCATTTGGTCAGTCTCAGACTACCGCAGGTGGACAATGATTCAATCTTCGAAGATCACTACATCATCCCTCTGCAGGGCTGAACAAGACTGCTCCCTCTTAGCTGCCCGCACTAACTCACTACAGTAATTTGAAAATTTCCAAACAAATAAATAAATGAGATGATTGTTGCTGCTTTAAACAGGGCCACTTCATAACTATCTTTACGAACTACCTCCCATGTCTCTGCTAATTTGACTAAAACATTTGGGGAGATTGTAGTACTTCCATCCTTAATTTTACCCCTGTCTCTACTCCATCCCTCTATCATTTTTTGTGTGTGGAAGTCAGCCGTGGGGACCGGGCATTCCTGCGCCTTGTCACACCTGAAAAACTATACAGTGGTGCCTTGACTTATGAATGCCCCTATTTTGACTTATGAACAGCTCCGCTCACAAAATTTTGCATCGACTTGCGAACGGAGCTTCCACTTACGAACACAAAAAGGCAGGGGGAAAGGGCGGGAAATTTAAATTTATTAAATGTTGATGGCGAAGAGGTTGTTTCTTTGTAGCTCTTTCATTCCAACGGTTAGGGAAAGGGGTGCGGTGGGAGGTGGCCCAGAGCTGGGAGGCTTCAGCCTCCTGGGTGCTCTGGCAGTGGGGGCGGGGGCAGCGGGGGTGACCCAGAGCCAGGAGGCTTCAGCTGCCTGTGTTTCTTTGGCTGCTTGGCCCTGGCTGCAGCGGAGGCAGCGGTCACCCAGCACCGGGAGGCTTGAGCTGGCCATGTTTCTTCACCGGTAAGGTGCTGCTTTTTGCTTTTCAAAAACTGTTCTTGTGGCTTTTGCAGAGTGGGATTGGGCTAGTGGGGTTATGTTTATGTTTATTTTTGGATTTATTTATTTTTTGCAGCCCCAGGATTTATTTTTTTTTTGCGGTGTTTCATTTTTATTTTTTGGTGATTTTTTCCTTCGGCCAGAACAGGTTAATCGGTTTTCAGTGCATTCCTATGGGAAATGGTGCTTTGACTTACGAAAATTTTGACTTACGGCCACCGCTCCAATACAGATTAATTTCGTAAGTCGAGGCACCACTGTATTAAACTGTAAACAGCACAATGTAAATGCCCGCACTAAACACATGACCCTCCCTGATCTTAATGAGAGAGAATTTACCACATGAATCACTGCCATGTTGTCACACCAGGAGGTTACAGCCATAGCGCCCCTACAATTGGAAAAAATTCCAAAAAGGTAAGGTCCGTAGTGATTCCCAGATCATGCTACTCCTCGGGCCAGCGGTTTGGGACCTCAATATTTGGCAGATCGTCTTCTTCCACCCAGATCTACCTGAATCACCTGTCATTGCCAGCAGGGACGGCTGACGGGTCTGAGGCCGAGAGAGGCTCAGAAGGAAAAAACGAGAAACCGGGCCTTCTAGGTGGTGGCCCCTCGGCTGTGGAATGCCCTTCCGACAGAGATTCGGCTGGCACCCTCGCTGGGTGCTTTTAAAAGCCAGATACAAACTTGGCTATTTAAGCAGGCCTTCCCTCCAGTCAGCTAAGTCTTTGTCTCTCTCTCTCTCTCTCTCTCTCTCTCTTCTTTTCTTATTCTATCCCATCTTGGTATTCCTTTCTTAAATTAATTGTCTTAATATTGCAATTGTATTTATATGATTATATATTTTTATATTGATTTATTTTATGTTGTAAGCTGCCCCGAGTAGACATGGTCTAGAGGGGCAGGGTATAAATTAAATGAATAAATGAATAAATGAATAAATGAATGAATGAATGAATGAATGAATGAATGAATAAATAAATAAATAAATAAATAAATAACACAGAACATCACCTACCCTTCAAATAAATTCTATAACCTAAAGAGCCTGACGCATCTGAATGCACCTGTAAATCTGTCCTCAGGCAAACTATATCCCTTCAAAATTATACCCCATTGAAGCTATCTAAAAAAAAATGCAGCCATATGACCAAATCCTCCTTTATCACAGCTAAAAGGCACCTCCGATGATGTGGCTTTGAAAGGCCTCACAAAGTCACCTAAGGAAGGCCCTTCCTGGTGCTACTACTTCGTACGCAAAATTGAGATGGCCAACCACTATTTGCAACTCCCTTAACATAACTTTTTGACTAGCCAACATGGTCCTTAACCATAACCTGAGGTCCACTAATTTGTCCTCAGGTTACCTGCTAGATTGTTGAACCGTGTCTAACTCAATTCCCAGAATATTGAGAACCATGGCTTGCCCCTCTGTTTTTTCTGCAGCAAGGGGCACTCCTAACTCTCTGGCTATCCTCTGAAATGACTTCAGGATCCATTCAAAATGGGAGGTCCCTTGTCCCTTGTCTGCCTTCAACAAAACCTGGAGCCTGACTGGGCATGAACCACTGAGGTTAAGGTGCTGTCCAAGGCTTTGAAACTGGTGCTGATGAAACTTCCAGTGGTGTCCCACTTGCATTAGGTGACATTGCTGGGGCAATGAGCGTTTGGTTGAACCCACCTGATTCCACCATTTTCTTGGCCTTGGACTCCCTGCTTGACCTTATGGGTGCCCCGGAACTAGAAAGTGCTCTTTCCTGCTCCAGCACACTTAATTTGGTCAAAATGGCCCCATAGTCAGGCCAATCCTCATCCTCAGATGCTGAACTCAATGGAGCTGTCCGGGGGGGGGGGTATGCCTTGCGCTTTGTGGGCTGTTTGCCCTTTTTAGATCCATATATGTATCTACCCCTCTGCTCCCTATTATTCGTTATCTTTATTTATTAATTGAATAAATTATTACAATCAGACTTATTATTCTGATTGATTGGTTGATTGGTTGATTGATTGATTGGTTGGTTGGTTGATTGATTGATTGATTGATTGATTGATTGATTGATTGATTGATTGATTGATTGATTGATTGACTGACTGACTGACTGACTGACTTCCCTGTCTGTGAGGCTCCTACGCCCCACACCCGAGGCTGTCCAAAACACCGTGGGGTGCGCCAACGTGCTGCCCCAAATCACAGGCCCGCACCCTAACGCTGGCTCCACGTGGCACAATCAAACTGTCAAAGACACTTATCCGACGGCGTCCGTCCTCGGGGGAAGCAGGCAAGATGAAGAGTCCTCCAAGCCTGCTTCCCCCGGCTTTGACATCACTTGCCTATGCTCGTCTCCTCCAAGGGGGCAGGCAATGGGCCACCATGTGGCACCTTTGCGCCACGCAGAGTGCTCCTTGAGCAGCATACCAGTGAAGGGGGCAGATGCATGAGATTTACTGTAGTGTCGCATGGCTTATCTCTTTGAGAGAGGATGAAATGGTAATGCTAACTCCCTATCTTTTGTGCCGTTTCCTGTGTCGTCCGCCCTCACCTGAGTATTTTTTCCTTAGAGATTCACTTAGAACTGGTTGGGCGTCATGCCCCACTGGTCCTCTGCTGATAGTAAGCTGGCAATAATATGCTGTTCATCTTTGCTTCTTCCAATTTATGTGAGCTCACAGTGCCTTTCTGTTCTTCTGTAGAATTCTAAAGCCCAAAGCCCAGAAGACACCAAATTTAACAAAACCTTGAGAAATATTCTATTAAAAAAACAAGGGGGAGCTTAGCAAACTCTGTGGTCTTCCATGCGGGGAAGTTTTAGGAAGAATTCTTTTTTAAAACAATAAAGCCGAATGCCCAGATATAAAAAGAAGTTTGAAAGAAGTTTAAATTGGAAAGAAGGGAAGGCAAGAAGTACAGATACAGAATTCCAAATGAAAATCAATAAAGGCAGACTAACCTAGCTCCTCCATTTTACCTGTTCAAGTGGAATATTGGTTTCAGAGCAGCTGCACAGTTCCATGCAGAGTAGAGAGCTTGAGAACGTGAGTGACTCTGGACTTCTTATTAGTAATTAACAGGAAGACAAAGATTGAGGGGAAAGCCTCACACACATATGAATTTGGTTGCCTCTTTAGTAAAAATGCCCCCTTGCTTTGTCCAAGGGGGAAATAAACTTCATTTGTGAAGTCAGTGATTCAGCCAGCTAGTCAAAACAATGTTTCCAGGCTAGGATCACTCTCAAAACTTCTGAAGTTGCATGGCAAACACCTGGGCCAGTTGCGACCAGTTGCAGCATTGTTAAGGGCTGGGGGTGGGGGAAAGCTTAGCATCTGGAGGCTTAAAAACATTCCCCTTGACATTTTTAGTCCAGTCGTGTCCGACTCTAGGGGGCGGTGCTCATCCCGTTTTCAAACCATAGAGCCAGCGCTTGTCCGAAGACAGTTTCCATTGCCATGTGGCCAGTGTGACTAGGGAACAGCATTTTACCTTCCGACCGAGATGGTACCTATTTATCTACTCTTATTTACATGCTTTTGAGCTGCTAGGTTGAAGAGGAGCTGGGACAAAGTGACGGGAGCTCACTCTGTTGCGTGGATTTGATCTTACGACTGCTGGTCTTCTGACCCTGCAGCACAGGCTTCTGCGGTTTAGCCCACAGCGCCACCACGTCCCTCTCATCTGGAGGCTTATTTAGAGATAATACCCCAAATGCACTTATTCAGGCTGTAATATACGAATGCAAAATTCCAGAGGCTCAGAGTAACATTTAACAGAATGTAAGGGTTCATCACTCTGTGCTTCAGGTATAAAACATGGATGGCTGACTTGTAGCACAGCTGCTACAATGGTAGAGAAAGCAAGCCATGGTCACTTTCCTGATCAAGATCTGGTGGGCTAATGGATCTTGTGGAGACATAAGAGGCCTCTCTCTTATGGCACTGATGCCAGTTAGCTAGCTCAAAACTCCAGACGTAAAACCATCCTAGTGTTGGAAGGGTTGCAGAGATGCGATAGGTCAAACTAAAGTGCTGTGGATATTGTGGTTTTATTTGTAACCTCGCATGCTGCCTGTGGTTTGAGTGACTGGGAGAGACGACTCTCATTCTATCCAGCATTAACCAACCGTCCTCTCCCAACTCTGTATTCAAAAAGAGACCCACCTCTTTCCCAAGTTCTCTTTCCCTCTCTTCAGTCCGTCTAAGTCAATTTTTTTTGGTTTGCTGTTGATCTGTTCACAACTGTAAGTAATGTAATGTTTTTATTTTTTCTTCTACAAATGTCTCAAGAGAGAATGGTTGAGACAGTAATGGGAAATTCATGAGAAAGGGGTGGGCTCTGCCTATTCCCCTCTGTGAGTTTCTGTACTTCTAGTGATCAGCTAAAAGTATTTAACCAAAACATTCAAAACTCTGCAACAGCAACCGTGTAGCTCACCAGATTTGCCCAAATGGCTGACTTAGTTTACAGTCATGGTTTTGTTTGTCATATCTCCTAATAGTTCGTGTTAAGCATATTTGTGTCGCTGCGTGCACAAAACATTTTATACAGCTTCTTTTGAAGTTTAGTCGAACGATCCTAAAAGCTGTAGCCTGCAATAACCAGTTTTAATGCCACGATGATAATTTCACTGGTGGTCTAACCGTTCCGTCCCTGGAGTGCTGATTAAAAAAGGCCTTTTTAAGGCTCCATCAGGGCTTGTTCCTGTTGCTGTTCTTTGGCGTCTTATCTGAATAATTAGGCTTCAGTTCTCAAGAGATGCTGAAGCTATAAATGGTTACATTTCTGCTTTCTCTCTGATCCTGTCAGAAAACAGCACCCCTCCCTGCACTACAAGAACTTCTAACTACTTAACGTGCTCCTGCTATTGAAGATGGGAATGTGTTTCACATTTAAAATGAATTCTGCTCCTATAAACGCGATACATTTTGCAGCAAATTGCTTTCCCAGAGAAATGTCATTTCAGACCTGTTGCACTGCGAGTTGAATCATTGATATGTTACTTAATTTTATTATACTCTCTTTCATGGTAGATGAAGCCTTTTCTTTTCTTTTCTTTTTTTAAAAAAAATCTCAGCCATCCAGTGTAAAATTAATTTGTGGGAATATTATTCATCTGGTTCTGAATAATATGATATTGGTTATTTGAATTGTCAAATGCTGTTCCTTGTTATTTGTTATCTTCCTAATTGTTTTAGGATGCTATGTATCACTTCAACTCTCTAGCAAGAATAATCTTAACAACTTTCTTGCTGCATCTGTTTAGAGAGCCAAGAAGGGTTTGAGATGAAGTTTGGGAGAAGGTTCTGTTGTGATCCCATTGAGATTTTTCTTAAAAGTAATGTGTCTTAGTTATTTTGAAACATCGAGGTAGCCTTTAGCTGTTTGTAATTATAATAACAGTATTATAATATTGGGTTGCCTCAAGTTGCTCTTACCAATCAGACCACTACTTGCTAATAAAATAGGACCCCTTTATCCACTGGGGATTGGATCCAAGCCTGCTGCGGATACTGAAAATCACAGATAACAGTGAACACTGTATATGTAGTATTGTAAAAGGGATAAAAACTCAAGAAAAATATTTTCTCACACATTATCAGAACTGGCCACTAGAGGGTGCCATGGTCTCTGGTTTCCTCTAGTGACTGATTCTGGTAATACTGTATATGTGAAAATAGTTTTGTCCTGATTTTTTTTTCCCCTTTTAATATTTTTAATATTTTCTGACCAAGTGAAACCATGAATACTGATTGTGTGGATATGGATTTCATTCTGTATAATAAAAAAAAGTAGGAGAAAAGGAGCAGAAGCTGATGTAGCAAGGGAATTCTTGTGGGGTGGGGGAAGTTTCATTTTTTCATTTTTTAAGAACTTCTTTCATTGTGATTCCCAAATATTCAATGGATAACCTCAGAGCCCTGGGCTATTACTAGACAGCCAATTGTTAAAGAAAAGCCTGCCTGAAGAGAAAGGTCTTTGCCTTCTTGGTGAAGGAGAGACAAGATGGGGCCAGCCTGGCCTCCAGTGGGAGGGAGTTCCAAAGTCTCAAAGCAGCAAGAGAGAAAGGACCTCTCCTGTGCTCCCACCAAATGCCCCTGTGAATGTGGCCAGACCAAGAGCAAGGCCTCCTCTTATTATCTTAACACCTGAGGTTCTTAAAGGGAGATTCAAGCTGTTGGGGGTTTTATAAGTGAATATCTGCCTTCTGAATTGTGCAAACCACATCAAAATTTCTAAAAGATGAAGTATTTTGTCTCCTGTTCTTCCATGCTTTCTCAGCATTGAAATCCAGACCTTTTCAAGCTCTAGTAGTTCCTATATATTCATGCCTTGTTAAAAATAAATCTTCCCCTTTCCCCTTTCAAAATCTTCCAGCAGTCTCAACTGAACATGAGTTGCATCAACTGTTGTGGTCATCTTATCATTGTGTTACTTTCTTCTAAGTGTAGCTCTTTGTGTACTTGTGGATAAAGGGATGCTTTCTCACAGATTTCAAATTCAGATTTGCAAACTACTTTGTGCAGCATTTCATTATGCTTTGCCTTGTCCCTGGATGCCAGAGAGAGCTAGAAAACCTTTTTATCATCAGCTAATGGTGACTAATAATATCTAGTTATTACATGTCTGTTGACTTGCCATTAGCAGTGGAAATGGTTGCAACACATGACTCTTGCAGTCTACTCAGCCCTTTCAGCAGTGATTCCAAATCTTTCCAGTACCAAGCAAATAATTAAAATGGGATCTTTAACTGAGTTTGCCCAGCTGTACTCATTTTTGCCTAGTCTGCTGGTATTTTGCAATGCTGACAACTTCACCTTCACTGAATGCTATCGATAAGGTTGGTGGCAGTGGAACAGAATCTTTGAACTTGGCCTGTAAGCTTGGATTCTTAATGCCTGAGATACTGTTAGGAGCCGTGTAGTGCGGTGGTTAAACAGCAGTACTGCAGTTAAGACTCTGCTTCCAACATCAGTTCCACCCTGATTTAGGTTCAAGTAGCCATCACAAGGTTGATTCAGCCCTCCATCTTCTGAGGCTGGTAAACTGAGTACATAGCCCATGGGGAAGGAGGATTATGTAACCTGCATAATTCAATTGTAAACCACTCAAGAGTGTACTTTAAGTGCTATGGGGTGGTATATAAGCAACAGACTTTGCTTTTGCTTTATGGGAGCAAAGAAGGTCGCCCAGTGTTATCAGTAGAAGGGGAATCCTATAGTTTTTCTCCAGATTTACTGGCTAGCCAAAAATATGAAATGGCTTGTCCTCTAGGCCAAGAGAAAAGCAAGCATACCAGCTTGGGCGTTGCTGCTTGAAAGCCTCCAGGGGTCCTTTGGAGAAGGTCTGCTGAAGAGGGGAGAGGAGAACTTGAACTGTCTTGGTTCAGTGGTGTCCAAGCAAGCTACGTCCCACTAGCCTTTCTTTTCTGGACCAGAAAAGGTTGGTATGGTCAGGAGGGTGGCCACCGAAGCACCACCAAGAAGAAGACATGGATCAGAAAAAAGGATAATGAAAGAAGACACGTGTGTGTGTGTGTGTGTGTGTGTGTGTGTGTGTGTGTGTGTGTGTGTGTGTGTGTGTGTAAATTTATATTGGTAATGATTTAAATGGAGTACATCTCACTTAAGTAACAGTAACTTGCTGTGCTCAATGTCCAGGTTCTAACTGCTGATGCTTTTTCTTAACGTTCAGCCAGTTGTTTGCCAAGTATATTTCTTAAGGTGACTTTAGAGCTGGTTGCAACCAGGATTCGGGGGTGTGGTTTCATACTTCTACCCTGGTAACATGTGGAGTTTTCCACCCAGCTATGAATAACTCCATGGATTTTTGGAACATTCATTTTTTGCACTGTCCACAAGATACTGGAGCATGCCTGAAGAAGTGGTTTTTAATTCATGAAAGCTCATGTTGATAGTTTGATTTTTTAAGTCGTCTAATAAAGGAATCACCTTCTGCTTTTCTATTGTGTAAAGACCATACAGCTCCCCTTGTGGTTTTTTAAAAATGTGTGTGTGTGTGTGTGTGTGTGTGTGTGTGTAAGTTTTGAGCAGCAATTTTTTGTGCATTGGTGGTGGGAAAAAGACCTCCTTGTCTTGCTCTTATGCTGAAGGCACATGATCTTAACAGGCTTTGAAAATTCCCTTTAGAATGGCTCATTGCATCAAGACAGCCTAAATGTGACGACAACAAGGAAGTAACCGAGTCACAACCCTGCTGAGCAGCTGCCACCCAAATTGGACATCGTGTCTGACATAATCACAAATCTATCCAGTAATTACCCCAGGCAACATGTGGAGAAAAAGAGGAAAAATTGTTAATCTTCTCCAGCACTGAATCTACTGGGTGCCTTCCCGTCCTGCCAATTTCACTTGCAGTCTGGAAAAAAAAATCCCCAGAAAGCTTTAATCCTGGACTGGCAAAGGTAGAATGGCCACAGTTGAGATAATCAGATTCTGATTTGTTAGTAAATGAACTTTCTGCAGCTATTCTGGCAAATCCACAGCCTCCTAATTTAAATTCAGCAAAACCAAATTGGCAGGACAAACTGTAAAATGGCTGCCAGCATGTGAGGAAGCCCTTCAGGAAGTTGGTGTAGCTTAAGAATTGGAGGAGTAGATTAGAAGCTTTCCCTACAGCCATTACCTAGCCTATCTCCCCTTTTCTTCTTTTCTCTCTCTCCTTCTTCTTCCTCTTCTCCCCCCCCCCCTTTCTTTTTTCCTTTCCTATCTTGGGTTAATCTGGATTTTATCTTAGTTTATTTTTTATATTATATGTAAACTGCCCAGAGTAGACCTGTTCTAGATGGGCGGTATATAATTCTAATAAATAAACAAAAATAAATAAAATAAAGAGGAACTTAGATTCTAACCATAATCTGAGCCTCACTGAGAACTAAAAGCAATGCTAAAAGCAATGGCAAATCGCATTTCTTACAAACACACACTTATGACAGTAACAGGTGATGGATTTTTCAAACATATTGGACTGTAAAATGGAGTTCAAAGCAGCCTGAATTGCCACACTGTGTTTCAAAGATGATAACGGTAATCCCCTGAGGTTGTCAGAGGTACATTTGAGACAATACATAGCAGACTAAACAGGAGGGGGCACAAATACAGGATAGCTTACATCCTTTCCTAATGGTACTGTGGACTTACCTCCATTATCTTGACACAACTTGATTGATACCTTTTGGCTGGACTACTGTAGAATTAGGTTACAAGACCCACAGTGGATCTGAGGGAACAGGAAGGGGGGAGGGTGTTGGAGGGGGCAACCATTGAGGTGGTGCTGGGTAGGGGAAGGAATGGCGGTGGAGGTAGAACATGCCCACGTAGGAGAAGAGAGGCTAGATATCTTACATCTATCCCCTCTTCTAGTTCTACCCTCAACCAGATGGTATCAGGTGACCATATCAGCCACACGGTGCTGTTGATGAACGCCAGGTGAGTAAAAAATAAGACTGCCCTCATCCATGATGTAATTCTGGATGAGAGTGCTGACCTGGAGTCCATTACTGAGACCTGGGTGGGAGAGGAAGGTGGTGTCCCCCTCTCCCAACTGTGTCCGCCTGGGTACTCAGACCCTCGCTCGGAGGGTTGGGGAGAGGGAGTTGCTATAGTCTATAAGAGTTCTATCTCTTTGACCAGGCTTCCTATCCCTTTGAGAGGAGGTCTTGAGGGCCTGTATTGTGTGTTGGCCTTACAAGAGAGATTGGGGATTCTGTTGGTGTACCGCCCACCCTGCTGCGTACCAACAGTCTCCCTGCCTAAGCTAACGGAGGTAGTCTCGGATCTGGTGTTGAGGACTCCCAGGTTGTTGGTGCTGGGGGACCTTAACATCCATGCCAAGGCTACCTTGACTGGGGCAGCTCAGGATTTCACGGCTGCCATGACAACCATGGGGCTGTCTCAAAGTGTCATCGGCCCGACGCATGAGAAGGGCCATACCTTGGACCTGGTTTTCTCAACGGGACTGAAGATGGTGGTTTGGATGTGGAGGGGCTGGTTGTGACCCCATTGCCATGGTCAGACCACTTCCTGGTCAAGTTTAGTCTATTAGCTTCTTCTACCCTCTGCAAGGGTGGGGAATCTATTAAGATGATCCACCCTCAGAGACTAATGGATCCGGATGGCTTCCTGAATGCTCTGGGGGAATTATCCATCTGATATAGTCAGCGCTCCTGTTGTAGCTCAGGTCTCCCTATGGAATAGGGAGATGACCTGGGCGGTTGACACGATTGCGCCTAAGTGCCCTCACCCTGCACGCAGAGCCCAGACAGCTCCCTGGTATACTTCTGAACTGCGGGCGACGAAGCAAGAGGGGAGATGGCTGGAGCAGAGGTGGAGGAAATCCCACTGGGAGTCTAATTGAACACGACTTAGAGCCCATTATCGGGCCTATTTTGTGGCAATACGGCTGGCAAACCGGCAATATTTCTCCAGCCATATTGCTTCCTCAGAATGTCATCCAGCAGAGCTGTTTTGGGTGATCTGGGAACTTCTTCAACCGGGAAATCTGGTGGAGGCCTGTCACGTTCCCGGGGGTTACAACAGCCGAGGTCTGATAAGCCAGTCCAAAGTCAGGAATACTAGGAATGCAAAGCTGATATCCAATTACCAAACCAACTCACACAACGTAGTCCAAGGTCAGAGTCCAGAGTCAAACACACAACGTAGTCCAAAGTCCAAGTCCAGAGTCAGGAGTTCAGGAAACATGGTTCAAGGTTGTAGGAGCATGGATGCAAGTCAGAGGTTTTGACTTGTTGCTTCCACAGAAATTCTAGCTGACTAGGAGCTGTTTTTATAGTAAAACAGCCCCTTGAGCTGCTGGAAACCTTTCCATCCTGTCAATACTCAGGGCTAGTTGAACGGATGTTTCTGTGGACAGCCGTTGAGCGATCCTCTGATCTTTTTGCAGTAAGTCTTCCCCGAAGCCTGGCCCGAAGCTTGTCTGCTGGGGAAGGAGAATCTGGAGGCGATTCAGGTGTTTCTGATTGCTCAGCATTCTCCTCAGCCTCAGTTAACCCTTCTGGTTCCAGATCTTCAGCTGCACTCATGACAAGGCCCTGGACTGCTCATTAGCTTGCTGTGATGAGTTTGCCATTCATTTTGAGGGAAAAATCGCTCAGATTCGCAGTGGGTTGGACTCCACCGTTATTGCAGAATCAGAGGATGTGTCCAGTGTGCCATGCTTAGGTCAAGCATTAATGGATGAGTTTCAATTGTTGAGACCTGAGGATGTGGACAGGCCTCAACAATTCAAATTATACCAGCTACGGCCCTACCTGGATGAGTGGAGTCTCATGACAGTTACACACGCACTGGTAACATCTTGTAAAGATTACTGCAATGCACACTACATGGAGCTCCCTTTGAAGACGGTCCGGCAACTGAAACTGGTCCAGAATTGAGCTGCGTGGCTGGTGAGTGGTCGGGCCGCTCGGGGACACATCAAGCCGATTCTGTTTAAATGAAATTTGCTACCAGTTGCTGCCCAGGCCCAATTCAAAGTGCTTTTTTTGACATATAAAGCCTTAAACGGCTTGGGCCCTAGATACCTGAAGGACCGCCTCCTTCCATATGAGTCTACCCGGCAATTAAGATCTAGCCAGGGGGCCCTTTTGAAAGAGCCGTCCCTCAAGGAAGTAAGAGGGATGGCTTGTAGACAAAGGGCCTTTTCAGCAGCTGCCCCCAGACTATGGAACGCTGTCCCAATTGAGATCCATCAGGTGCCGATGCTGATGACATTTCAGCACCAGGTCAAAACCTTTCTGTTCCAGAAGGCTTTTAATTGAAAGAATATCAACTGTGGGTCCTGATGGCAATTTTTAGAGTATATATTTTAACTGTATTTTAATTGTATTATTTTTTTTACTGTATTTTAATTATTGTAAGCCATCCAGAGACCTTTGGGTAGTGTGGGCGGCATATAAGTTAAGTTAAATAAAATAAAATAAATAAATAAATAAATAAATCAAATCAATCAATCAGTCAATCAGTCAGTCAGTCAATCAATCAATCAATCAATCAATCAATCAATCAATCAATCAATCAATCAATCAATCAAACACTCTTTGTGGGTCTCTCCCTGAAACACATTTGGAGTGTCCACTTTCTGCAAAGTGCTTCTGCTAGGATTTTAACCAAAACAAAGTTATGGGTCTGTGCAATTTCTCTGTCAGAACAGAACAGCCAAACTGATTTCTGTGCACACTTCAAAGTGTTGGTCATCACTAGCAATGAATGGGAAAGTATTTTTGATGTGATTCATTTCACCACATACTCCATAACCTTTCGGGAGACTAGAAGACCTTTCGTCCAAAATCTGCACATATGTGAGGACTGTGCTACCTTACTGCTCTATGCATCAAAAAGTAACACAAAGGTGTACACTTGTGACCCTGCATACTTGTGTAAAATGCAAGCTGTTGTGGTCGTGGGGGTACATTTTCACAAACTCCTACATGGTGTACAACTGAAAGTGCTCACAAGCTCACTATAGTCAGTGGGATAAACATGTGTACATTGAGAAAAAGAAAGCTAGACATTCTGGAAAACATAAAGGAGAAACATATATGAATCTAGAGCAAGCCTGTCCTAAGACAGGTGACATATTCGACCATTTTTTGGGGGAGCGCCAGTTACGAGTAGAAAAATGTTTTTATCTGTTTCATCCTATACTCATTCCTATATTCTTTTGACATCTCAATAAATGTCAAAACTATCAGGTTGCTGTTCAGGGCAGCACCAACAGGAACTTCGGCACTTACATCTCTCGTCACCAGTGGTCGACTCATTTGGAGAGCACCAAGCCATATTTTAGTGTGAAGGTCATATCTTATTTATGAAGGTCATAGCATTGCCTGATATAATGCAACTGCTTTCCGGAGTAGCCAAAGGAATCGTGTGTTTTTACAGCAGCCGTGAAGCTGTTGCATCAAGATATATGAATGCACCCAATCCTGAATGCTATATGATTTTCTTCTTCTTTTTTTTTCTCTTTTCTTTTCATCTCTTCGTTTTGGTTTTCTTTTTCTTTCTTTGGTATCTTGTGGTTTTTTGTATGTTAAAAAACTCAATAAAATTTATTTTTTTAAAAAAATCCATGCTCTGTGGTTTGAAGGAGGAAGCAGGTGGTTGTTGCTAGCGATCGTCCCATAGATGGTGCTGTTGCCACTTGAGAGGGATTTAGAAGCTGCAAAGTTTATTCTGTGTTTCAACTTTTATTGTTGCCGAACTGATCAATTTTGTTGGTAGTATTAGATTATTTTAGTGCTCAGTTATGCTTGCTTTTTTTTTTTTTTTGATATGTGACTAGCTGGCTCAATAGCCGCGTCTGATGCTGAAGCATGTTTCTAGGTGGCGATATGTTTTGCCGTTCTTCCTGTAATTTGGTACATCTTTAGCACAGCACTCGGCCAACATTCAAAGGATTCCCAATAATAAAAATCAAAGAGCAAAGACAACCATAAGTGTATCTTTAAAGCCACAGAGTAGGTCTTATGCCAGGTTTTACAACTGAGGAGTCACACAGCAGCTTGATAGGATTTCAGCTGATTGAACGCATGGAAGAACTTTAGAACAAAAGGTCTTCATTTTGCGTTTCAGTCGTAGGTTGAAAATGTATATTACAAATGGATGACTATCTTACTGACTTCTGATTCACCAGTTGTTAAAATTTAAGTTTCTTAGCTGAGCATCGGAAACTTGATCATACAACTGAGTGTAGGTGCCTCCCATATCTGTTTACCTCCATCTATCACTTGGGATGTGGCCCCCATGGCCCATTTGAATTGATTCATCTTCCAACTTTTTAAATATCAGTGTTAAGTTACATGGTATATAAATCAGCAATTTATTTCTGGTAATAAAAACCAGTTTTGATGAAACAGAACACACATGAAATCCACTTGTTTTCTTTCTTTTTAAGAAGCCCGCTGTTTGTACACTTTGTTAAAAAGTGATGCATGGCTAAATCAATGGCAGAATGCATCAGATAAATTATTCCTAATATCAAAGAGGCACCACATGGCGTCATATATTCTGAAGAACAAAAGTGGGGGAAGCACTGTAGAGGAAAGCAGAAGTTAAAATACTGTTTCATTGCCAGAAAGGAGTTGCAATATAGAATGTGTTGATGAAGTGATGCAGTGATAAATTCTCAACAATACCCCCCCCCAAAAAAAAACTTTGTGGTCACAGTGCACTAAGCAATGCATCGCTAAACATTTTTAAAAGGATTTTTTTTAAAAAAAAATGGATTGGCCAAACCATGCTGCCAGTGGAACTTGAGATCAACAAAGGCACAAAGTAAATCAATGGCATTCACAACCACTAACCTGAATTGAAATAAATCAGTTTGCGAGCCCCACACCCAGGACCACTGGAAAGATTAGGTAGGCTGTGACATTAAAAGAGAGGATGGAGAAAACCCATGCTCTATTTTCATCTCCTTTTTGAAAACTTTTCCCTAACGAATTCAGCAAAATTCTAATACCACGCTAGGTTGATGTATTGCCATTTACTTTAACAACAAAAGAGAAAGGAAAGTCACTGCAGCTCAATGAGTGATGGCCATGGGGTGGGGAGTGGGGACCATGACATCTCCATGGGCACTGTCCCAGTAAGGCAGTGCAGCCCCAGCAGAGCCCTGACTGAGGAGAAAGATGGGAAAAGTGGGAGATAACTTGCCTTCCCTCTCCTCATTCTTCACCCCAATATTTTCCCCTTGAGCCATCATTGTCCTCAGCAGCTGCCTCCATGCTCATGAGTAAACCAGGTAAGCTTCCATGTGAGTGAACTGGGTAAACTTGCTCACAAGAAAATGGGTGATCCAAAGACCTGTTGTGGACCCTTTTCACTGGAGAATAAAAATCTCCAATGTGAACAGAAGAATCATTCACGGGAGAAATAAAATAGATTGCCCTGAAGTTAAGGGCCTTTAAAGTGTGAACCAGACCACTCCATCTTCCGCTATCTGGACAGGCCCTCCAATGCCATTGGTATTTCTCACTCCCTGTAATGAAGAAGCGGGCATCGGCCGAGAAATCACCAGCAACAGAGAAATCAGGTGAAATGATCTCCGTTGATGTTCTTCTAGGTGGAGGAGCTCTATAGCTGCCTTTGTTCTGTATTCTTAATTGGCTTATTAAGTGTTTCTGTAAGCCACTTTTCAAGGAATCATCAAAACTGGTTCAGATTTTAAACTTCTCTCCCCCCTCCCAAATTAAGAATAAGTCTTTTTTTTAAAAAAAAGGTGGGGGCAGTATCCTGTTCAGTACTTGCAGGTGTGGAGTCCCAACTGAAGGTGCTGCTCTAGCGATCTCAGTAGATATTTGTGGCACATAGTTATGCATCTGCTCATAAGATCTAGTCACAGGACAAGACTCATGACTATGCCCAGCCAGCATTTCATGAAACTTCTGCAGCAGATTTTGCAGCTGGTGTTCCAGAAATAGTCCACAGGGTGTAGTGCCTGTGCAGACGAATGTTCAGGAGGTCTAGGGATGTATACAGCAAGCCATATTCCTCCTCGTGCTCAATGTTTAAGAGGCTATAAAACGCTTAGGTCATTGTTGGACACTCACAAGGCACCAGAGGTTTTGAGAGGCTCCTTGGGGAAGGTTTCCACTGCTGGGAGCTCTCAGGATGACTGGCTGAGATCATTTGATTGGGTACCAGGATGTATACTCCAGAAATCTTGAGGTGAGAAGTTCAAAAAGTGGTAAGGAGCAGCCAGGTTGGAGATTCCTAACAATGTTATGCTGTGATGTCTGACTCTGCTACCCTTTGATGTCTAGCTTTGTTATCCATTTGCTCATTACCGAGATGTTCTGCTATCATTTTGCTAGTTAGAGAAATGCAAACATCTGAGAAGTTGGCCAGCGGAGAGATTTACAGAATGAAAGATGCATGTTCTGAAAATAGCATGCCAGGTTTCACGCCATTCATGAGCCTCAGTGGAGACTGAGGGTGCTGTGCAACTAATTTCCATGTTTGTGTGTGTGTGTGTGTGTGTGTGTGTGTGTGACCTGTTAGTGTTTGCCAAGGGCTGCCAGCATGCATAACAGCATGAGGTTTCTCTCTGGCATGCTGCTGTAGTGCTTGTGCTTTGCTGTGTCTTGTTTCTTTAATAATGTCCTGTGACCTTTGCCTTTAGGAATGAATTGCCAACGAGGCTTTGTCTACCTTGAGAAGACACAAGATACTGGCCTAGATTTTTTTCTCTCTTCAGAGCACCTCTGATAGATCACGAAACAGAACGGTTGGGTTGGAAGGAGCATAGAAGAACATGAAGTCCAACCACCTGCTCAAGGCAGGAATCCAAATCAAAGCAGATCCGACAAAGGGTCGTCCAATTTTCTCTTGAATGCCTCCAGTGTTGGAGTGCTCACCATCTCCCAAGTAGTGTGTTTATAATTTCAAGATCCATCTCTTGGTATTAGAGATGGGGACGACTATAAAAACAGATTGGTTTTTCCGACAAATATAACTGATTCGTTAAATATTCATTGATTCGTATTTGGGGGGTGTCTATGGTTCCATAGGACCCCCCCCAAATACGAAGGGATTAAAATTTACCTATTTTTATTTGTCCTTCGTATTAAAAAAACCCACAATTCTGCCTACTGCCCACTGATCAGCTGATCGGCTGCAGAAGGGCAGCCCCCCACAGGAACCCAATACCACAGCTTACCCCCACCCCCTTCCTTTCCCTACCTTAGGCCCCATGCCACCCCACCCCCACCAACACCCTCATACCTTAATAACTGCTGCCGAGGTCTTCCGGCCTCGGAGCCGTGGCATGTAAAAATGGAGACTGGCTGGCCTTTGCAAAGATGGCAGCTGCAGCTTCATTTAGGGTAGGGAAGCTGCAGCTGCCATCTTTGCAAAGGGCAGCCTGGATTCCATTTGCCTGCCTTAAGGGAATCCAGGTTGCCCTTTGCAAAGATGGCAGCTGAAGTTTCCCTACCCTAAATGAAGCTGCAGCTGCCATCTTTGCAAAGAGCAGCCAGTCTCCCTTTTTACACACCGTGGCTGCAAAGGCCTGATGGAGACTTGGCAACTGCTATTAAGGTAAGGGGGTGTTGGTGGGAGTGGGGTGGGGACTAAGGTAGGGAAAGGAAGTGGGTGTGGGGGTAGGTTGTTGGTGTGGCTGGCTGTGGGGGTGGTGGCTGCCTCTCAGCTTCTGATTGGCAGCGGGTAGGCAGAATGGGTTTCTGTGCCGTGTGGTAAACTCTCCTAGGGACCCAATTTGTGGGTGAATAATTCGGATGTCCAATATCCAATCTTCACCAAAGTTGACAGGCATGTTGGAGAAAGACATAGGAAGCTCCATTGTGATTCTAGGTTCTCTAAGTACCTGGGGGGAGTTTTCCTGGGGCATCCTCTTTGTGACTATATAACTTGGGGGTCCAAGATGCAATGTTCACCAAACTTTCTGGAGTTGTAGGAAAGCATCTGAGAAAGCTTCCCTGCAAATTTGGTGTCTCTTGTCCATTGGAGACAGTGCGATACCTGTTTAAAGTGCAAATGGATCGACGGATTGATTTGTCGATTTGTTGAAGAATAGTCATATACTGTATTCGTATTCATTGATCCGTTAACCTTGACGAATAACGAATCAAAATGAATCGCATTTTTTTATTTGTCGCCATCTCTACTTGGTATATTTTCTGATAATGCTACTGAAAATGGCATAGGAATGGCACCAAATCAAGCTATTTTCTGTGATATGAAAACATAAGGAAAGCAATAAGTTTCTTCCCACTCAGAAAAATGTTGTACTTTCAGAAAACAAATTATAGCACACACTTCTAGATATTTAAAGATGCAGCTGCAGACAGTGAAATGTACAGAACCTCTGTGAAAGGAGAAGACAGAATAAAGGTTGCTCTTTTTTAAGCTTTTGTGAGAAAGAAGTGGAATTCTTGTTCTTCTTATAATGTAATGAAAGTGGAGGATTGAAATTGTAGAATTTATGTCAGTGGTCTCTGGACTGGAACTGGATCATGGGATTCAGAGATAAACAATCTTTTTGTCCCTGGGGGCAACATCTAGGTTTCTGTGCATCTCTTTGTAATAATGCGGGGGTTCTGAAATCCTTTGCACTTCCTATTCTAAATCACCAATGGCAAATTTATAAAGGCTGGATTTCAGAGTTTGAAAACAAAGGAGAAAGCCCGTTCTTATATGCTTGAAAGTGGGCCCCTTACAAATATCTTCCCAAAGGCCTTTTTTGTTGTATGGACAACATCACACCAAGATTAGGTGACCCACCCCCCAGATAGTAATGTAGTAGGCTATGCAGAGTTCCATCATTCTGCTTTGACTTATGTAATGACCCTCAGCCTCAGACTCCTTGTTTTAGGAGAGCATCCAAGCCTGAACACCACAACAAAGCTGTACCTGCCCCCCCCCCCGCAAGACCATCGTGCATTGGTCTTTGTGCTAGTGCAGTAGATTGGGTGGGTTCTGGTCAGGGACTAACAGTCTAATCTGGGGTCCCAAACATCTTTCCTCAGTAAGAATAACCACTGTTTCCTTCCACAAGAGGAAGGAAGGAAGGGATGTCACAGGGAGTTGCACAGAAGCTCAGGGTGGAGGATTGCTTGAGGTGTTCTGTGTCACATTCAACACCAGAAGGGTTCCCATATTGCAGCTCCATAGGATCACCTTATCCCTATTAGTCATGTTACTATGGAAATCTACAATCTGCTTGCATTGACAGCTTGGTATAATAAGAAAGGGAAATGAAAACAAGTTAAAGGATGCTGGCTAGCTCAGTGGGTTAGGTATCTAGCTGCAGAGCCAGAGGGTGGGAGTTTGATTTCCCATCTGTGTGTCCTTAAGAGGAGCTGGACTTGATCATTCAGGTCTGCAGTTCAAAGGTGGTTGTTGTTGTTGTTGTTGTTAGAGAGGAGTACTACTACTACTACTACTACTACTACTACTACTACTACTACTACTACTACTACTACTACTACCACACCACCACCACCACCACCACCACCACCACCACCACTACTACTACTACTACTACTACTACTACTACTACTAATACTACAGTGGTGCCTCACTTAATGATTACTTTGTTAAATGACGAATCTGCTTGACGATGAGGTTTTTGCGATCACTTTTGCGATCACAAAATGATGTTTTAATGGGCAAAATTCGCTTCCCGACTATTGGTTCCCTGCTTCGGGAACCAATTCTTCGCATTACGACAATCAAAACAGCTGATCGTTGGGTTTCAAAATGGCTGCCGGCTGTTCAAAATGGCTCCCCGCTGTGTTTTAGGATGGGTTTTTCGCTGCACAGGCATCAGAAAATGGCTGCCCTATGGAGGATCTTCACTGGACGCTGAGGTATTTCGCCCATTGGAATGCATTGAGCCGGTTTTCAATGCATTTCAATGGGCTTTTTTATTTCGCTTGATGAGGATTTTGCTCTACAGCGATTTCGCTGGAACGGATTATCCTCGTCAAGCGAGGTACCACTGTAGTATAATGTATGCTGTCCCCTCATTTAGATGGCAATTTTCACATCTATCCTGGCCATAACACTATAGAGTTGGACTTTAGCTGTTTATTACATCATCCTTAATAATTATGGATTGTTTGCTGTGTTTTTTTTTTTTTTTTTTGCTTCTGTCTACACAACATTCCTAACTCTCCCTCCCTCCCAGCTCTCGTTCCATTTTTCTCTCTCACTTTCAAGGACTTCCAACAGGGTTTCCAGATTGTAAAACAGATCTAGGTCCTTACAGCAGAATAGTTCCAAGCTGAGCTGAGACCTAGAGCTAAAGCAAACTATTTTCTGAAGCACCACAGCCTTACGAAAAATGGCTGTAAATAATCTTTACAAATATATTTTAAATCATATATGACCCGTCATAGAGCAGGAGAAACCCTATCACCTGAGCATTCTTTTCACTGCTTTCCATTTCTGGTTCTTATCACCAGTTTCAGTACGATTAATATGCATGTCTCATTTAACTAGCCTTCTGGTTATTTTCAGATTAGCCAAAAAAGAGGAACTACAGTGAAAAAAAAAAATTGTCTGCTTTTATGCAACTTCAGATGGACCTTTGGATGTTTCAAATGCTTCTTTGTCTGTTGTTGGATGATTGAAGCCATCAGAAACCCCACAGAGGCCAATGATACAATTTGAAGCAGACTTTTCATGTGTCTCTTCATCATGATTACAATAGGCTAAACCCTCAACATCAAGAGCTGTTTAAAATAAGGCTGGAAAGTCTAGAAGGTGTGCATGGACCTCATTTCTTAGCCCCTTTCACTGTATTAAAAACTGCTTTCTTTATCAGGGCCGATTTTAATGCACTTCTTTTAAGAGTATATTATCCACGCAAGACAGTATATATTGATTTCTCTTGGGAAGCTGCTTAATGTTGTATCATCATGTAACAGCTTTACATTTTCAATGCTGATTGACGTGTGTGAGAGAGACAGACAGACAGAAAGATATATATATTCATTGACTTTTGAATATAGCTGTTTCTGGTCTTCATACTCAAGTTCAACCTTTCCAGCTTTTATGTAATTGTCACAGTCCAAAGCTACTAATGAGCCTTGATTACACCATTGACATAAATATTGTTTTTAACACTCTCTAAGCATATTTAAGAGAATGGCACAGGACTTGATTTAAAGACTCATTTCAGTTCTATGCACAGAACTAATCACTGGATTTGATTGAATACTCTTTTCAGAGAATCTTTTCCTGCTCTGAAACTTAGAAGTGGTAATTATATGGCCACCGGGCAATTTCGAATAAGCCACCGGAAATATTTTGAACTTTTAGATTGTGAGACAAAGATCTGAGAAGATGGTTTTTGTTGCTCATTCTTTGTATGGATATTGATGTACAAAAAGATCCCCTCTTAAAAGGCTAGACATTCCTGAGAATAAAAAGTTATATGTAACTTTTTCCATTCACACTTTGTTCTAATTCGTTAATTTGTTTTACTTTTATTATTTCAGACAAAAAAAACAAAAAACAAAGCAGAACAACAAAAAAAGCACAAGTAACAAAATTGTGGTGGCTACTATATTTCAGTTAAAGACTACTATATTTCAATGTGAACTTTCATGAATCAAGTCCACTTCCTCAGACATAAGAGTGAGACTTGATGACTGTCGTATTTATACCAGGTGGGAATACAGGTAATGGGCAAAGTGACCGTGGTTTGGCTATCAGGCTGTCAATAACAATACACAAGTGGCACACTGTGTGAATCAATGTGGTATTTCACCCTTGACTTAATGACTTAAGAATCCTTTAATATTCAGTCCTTTTAAATGGGTCTCCACAGCATCAATATATACTTGAAAGCATATCCAGTTGTTTCCCTTTGAAGCCTTGTTTTGCAATGTTTCTCATCCAGAAGTATGACTTTCAAATAACTTAAGGAGTGTCCAGGTAGACTGAAGTGTTCTGAAACAGATTTTCTATGGCTATTCCTGATGTCAATTCTATGTCATTTAATTCAATGGGACTTATTCCCAACTAGATATGTTGAAGACTGCAACCAATTTTACTTGTGGATTGTTAACCTGCTGTCTCTGCCCTCCCTTCTCTACCAATTGCTTGCAACAAAGTCAAATGGCTGAGCCATTTTTTATTTTATTTATTTATTTATTTATTTATTGTATTTATACCCTGCCTATCTAGTCATTTCGACCACTCTAGGCGGCTTACAACAAATGATAACAAGTTCTAAAAAATTTATAACAATTAATTAATTAGATGATTCTGTAAGATGGGAAAAATAAAAATAAATCAAATAAAGAGAGGAAAAAAAGGAAAGAGGACAGGAATTAACTGGAAGGGAAGGCCTGCCTAAACATCCATGTTTTTAGTTGGTTCTTAAAAGTACCCAGCAAGGGTGCAGCGCGAATCTCCGGAGGCAGGTTATTCCAGAGACGAGGAGCCACCACTGAGAAGGCCCGGTTTCTAGCTCTTTCTTTCCGGGCCTCCCTTGGCGTCAGGCTCCTCAGCCTCACCTCTTGGCTCGCGCGGGTGACACGGGTAGAACTAGTTGGGAGTAAGTGTTCCGCCAAGTATCGAGGTCCTAAACCGTTTAGGGCTTTATATGTAAGCATTAACACTTTGAAGTCAATGCGGAAACGGATGGGCAGCCAGTGCAGCATGGCCAGAGTAGGAGAGATATGCTGGTATTTTCTCACTCCAGTAAGGAGTCTGGCTGCCGCACTCTGCACCACTTGAAGTTTCCGCATCAGCTTCAAAGGAAGCCCCACGTAGAGCGCGTTACAGTGGTCTAATCTAGAAATTACGAGCGCAAGTACTAAGGTAGTGAGTGCCTCCGTGTCTAGATAAGGTCGCAGCCGGGCAATCCGCCAAAGGTGGAAAAAGGTGGTGCAGACTACAGACGCCACCTGCGTTTCCATGGTGAGCATCGGGTCCAGGTGTACCCCCAGGCTGCGGACCCCACTCTTCGCGGCCAGGGCCACCCCCCCAAACATGAGGGAGTTTCCCATGCCACCATCCACAGGGCCACCCACCCTCAGAACTTCCGTCTTGTCCGGGTTCAACCTCAGCCCGTTCTCCTGCATCCACTGCTGTACGGCCCCCAGGCAGCGCTGGAGGGACAGGATGGCATCACCTGCAGTTGGTGAAAAGGAAATATAGAGCTGGGTGTCATCGACATATTGATGACACGATGCTCCACATCCCCTGATGACCCCACCCAGCGGCCTCATGTAGATGTTAAACAGCATTGGGGAGATGATCGACCCCTGTGGAAGCCCACAACTGAGACTCCACGGGGCCGAAACACTCTCCCCAAGCTGCACGCTCTGGGGGCGGTCCTCCAAGAAGGAACGGAACCAATTTTGTATTGAGCTTCTGCAAGTGCTGGGAAAATGATCACTTATTGCTAGGTGTTACACATGCACAACAAGGAAAGCTGCCACATAGAAAGAATCAAAGTGTTTCCACCGAGCAGTGTTGTAAACAATGAAGACCAGCCATAGCACCCGGTGTCTCTGGGTAGCCACTAGAGTCCTGAAGTCCCAGTATGAAAAGTAATTTACCATCCTTACTTTTCTTTTAACTCAGAACATCCATTATGGATTACTGCCCCTTTCATAATTACAATCCCTAGTCCCCATCACAAATGGGATTGTGTTTATTCACCATGAATGAGGAATTAATGGAAGAGGAACAAAACTCTGGGAGCAAGCCTGTCATAGAGCAGTTGTGTTTGGTTTTATGGTAACTGTGGAAGTCTTACTAGGCCTGCTCCAAGCTGAGCTGGTGGTCAATTAAAAATGAATTTTCTTGAACCTCCTTGAACAGGTGTATAACTCTTGCCATGGCAAGTCGATGGGGTAGAACTGAAAGGACTTTACCCTCTGAGAGATAAACATTGTCAACTCTGGAGAAAGCTGTTCCCAGAAGAGCTCCCTAAAAATAAGGCAGCCAAAGGGCCTTGCCAGGGACCGAAACGGTCATGGCCCATGACAGCTAATAGTGAATTTGAGATTTGCTTCTGGAAGTGGAAGGACTTCAGCTTCAGGAAGAGCAGCTGAGGGACTCTCTGGGGATTTCTAGAACAGATCATGGCAGGATCACAGCACTTTCTCATGTGTGCAACAGATCATTTCAACATTACTCAGCACCTAGATGATGGGTGGTTGGAACTGATTGTTGCGACTGAGGAGGACAGAATGCAGAAGTGAAAGTGAAATTGGAAGTCAGTTTCAGGGGGTGGAATGAAAGAGGAAGAAAAGAAATTTCTGGTAGACAAAGAAACATCGTGGGGAGTGGGATCAACATAAAGGACAGAATTTAAGATTAAGGGGGATATAGGTTGCTGTTTTTTAGTTGTTAAGTCATGTCTGACTCTTTGTGACCCCATGGACCAGAGCATGCCAGGCCCTCCTGTCTTCCACTGCCTCCCGGAGTTGTGTCAAATTCTTGTTGGTTGCTTCGCAGACACTGTCCAACCATCTCACCCTCTGTCGTCCCCTTCTCCTCTTGCCTTCACACTTTCCCAACATCAGGGTCTTTTCCAGGGAGTCTTTTCTTCTCGTGAGATGGCCAAAGTACTGAAGCCTCAGCTTCAGGATCTGTCCTTCCAGTGAGCACTCCAGGTTGATTTCCTTCAGAATGGATAGGTTTGTTCTCCTTGCAGTCCAGGGGACTCTCAAGAGTCTCCTCCAGCACCACAATTAAAAAGCATCAATTCTTCAATGGTCAGCCTTCTTTATGGTCCAGCTCTCACTTCCATACATTGTGACTGCAAAAACCATGGCTTTGATTATGCAGACATTTGTCGGCAAGGTGATGTCTCTGCTTTTTAAGATGCTGTCTAGGTTTGTTACTGCTTTCCTCCCCAGAAGCAGGCATCTTTCAATTTCGTGGCTGCTGTCACCATCTGCAGTGATCATGGAGCCGAAGAAAGTAAAAATTGGAGATAGGTATTCCTGAGCAAAAAGAGTTTTAGCAGCTCAGCTTGATGAAAATGGAATAAAAAATGGATATACAGAGGCAGAGATTATAGGAGTGATGTTTTAAGGCACTTCAGCCTTTACTCAACCAGAGGAATTGGCTGGAAGGGAAAGGGAAATCTCAGGTTAGCAAAGTAAGAGGCATCCTCAGATTTTATTGCTAGGGAAAGGGTGCAACTGAAATTTACAGCCACCCCAAGAGATACTCCAAGATCTCCGATCTCAGACAAATAAGTCTCAAGAGGTAGATTCTGGCGTACAATAAGGTGGTACACAAAGATGGCATCCCATTCTGTTTTTAAAGAACTGTGGAGTCATAAATTGGGGACCAAAGTGCCGTCTTATTTGAAAGACAGCCAGCTCACAGCTTTCTCATATGAGAAGCTGAACATGACAGCCAGTAAGAAAAAGGGGAAAACTTGTAAAATTGTGGAAATGAGACCAATCCTAAAAAAGGAAGGTAACAGTTGAGTCTAGAGCCAGAGCTTGCTAAATGAGATAAGGGGACTGAAAATCAGCCTTGAATAAATTCAAGTGGTGAGAGCTAAAATTAATCTTCTAAAGCAAGCTATTCGGAGTGCAAACTGAAGTGTCAGAAATGGGAAGAGAGACATTGATAGGTAGCAACAAAGAAGGGGATGTAGGCACGGCCAACATGCTGGAGGCGGGAGGAGGGACACACACTTGCAGCCATTGTATCAGCTGTGGAAGTGAAGGATATTACCAATCAGGGTGCTATAGAAGAAGGATAGTTGAAAATGGCACTCAGCCACTCTGTAGGGGACACTACTAATGAGAAGGGGTGGTACCAGGCTGCAGCCCATTGGATGGTTGAAGCCTCACTTCTCGTGGAGACAATGTGAAGCTGAATATAGAACAAGGGAAATAGGTCTTATGCCTGCCATCTCACGCCTAAGCAGAAAGCTAGAACGACCAAGTTTAGTGAGAAAGAATTGTGCTGTTTTGTGCTTCCTCAACCAAAATAAGACTTTGTGGGATATAGTGGGATAACTATAGATTCGTGGGATATAGTGGCACAATTTAATTATACACTGCGCCTGGTCTGCTGGGAGAATATAGAGGTGTTAGAAATACACGAGAAACCAGAATTGACAGCAGCAAATGTGACTCAGGGTGCAGCTAGACTAGGGGCAGGGAGTGTGCTAGTGTGGATTGCTTTGGAACGGTAGGGTATGGTCAATATCCTGAAATGGCTTAATAAGCAAGCCACTTTAGGATACTGGCAAAATAAACACTTCCCCTGCTTGGCACTGTATCAGTCATACAAAAAAAAAAAAAAAAAAGAGTTTTCTTTGCCTTCTCTTAAAGGGCTGGTCAAGAAACTGCCTGCAACCTGCACCATGGACAGTTTCTTGACCAGCCCTTTAAGAGAAGGCAAAGAACGGCATTCTCCTCCTCCTTTATAAGTGGTGCAGTGCATCAGCAATAGTATATTGTTTCTCCTGCGGAATTGTGATTTATTTGCCAGTATCCTGAAGTGGCTTGCTTAATAGACCACTTCACAACCTTGGCAATTTCAAACTGGAAGGCTTCCTTTGGTCCATTCCCAATGATCACACATGCTGGAAAGGAACCAAAGTAGAGCAAACCTTCCCACACCAAAGACGTAGAAGACCCTTGACAAGGCCTAGGAAGGTGTGAGTAGGAATGAACTGGGGAAGAGCTGGTGTGTTCTAGCAAAAATGTAATCAGATTGCCATCTTGAAGAGCACACCAGACTGCCCCTGAAGCACTCCAGATAGTGCAATAAATGCCCATGTGAGTTCATCCTCTGAGATGCCTTGTATGGGATGGATCCAAACCAGATAATGCATATTAAACAGATGATATACTGTAATCATTAGCTACAGTATTATTAAGGAAGTAGCTAAACATTATAGTAGAAATTCAACCAGATATGCATCCACAGCTATTCTCTTTCTGGTAAGATGAAACCTGCATCCTGTTATGTGGAGAAGTAACCAGTGACCAATTGTTAGACAAAACAATTGATGTGGACTTTGAAGTGGGGAAAAAGGAATGCATTGGTCCCAAAAGATGGTGATTTGTATGTTTTGCTCATGCAGAGCCTTATCGGGAAAGCTGCACAACCATATCTAAATCAGATGGTGCTGCTTCATGGATGGAGAGCCTCTATATGAAGAAATCCTGAGTCAAATAAATGCAGTCCATTATACCAAGTCGATATTCCAGTCAGCAACCCCACAAAACATGGCATTCTTTTAAAAGAAAGAGAATAACCCAGGAAAGAGTATTGCCACCCTCCTTCCTTCCATGCTCAGAATCTTTATCCAGTACAAAGACCCTCAAGGCAACAATCTATGATCAGTCAACCAGTTAGTCAATTGGACCAATCAGCCAATAATCAGTCAGCCAGCCAACCAACCAATCAACTTCTTTTGGCAATGCATATTATTCTCTTCTATTTTGTGTATCTGAAGAGAGGTGGATGCCATTTCCTGTATTTTTATGAGCTAATGCAGTGGTTCACCACCTTGGGTAGCCCAGGTGTTCTTGGACTGCAGTTCCCAGAAGCCTTCACCACCACAGGCTTTTTGTGAATTGCAATCCAAGAACACTTGGGTTACCCAAGATTGGGAACCACTGAGCTAACGGCTGTGATGCTGCCATGCTGTTTGTTTGGCCTGGAACGCAGTTGGAGCTATGCTGGTTTGTATTAATAAAGGTAACTTAATGTATTGCAAATATTAATGTTTAGAGTAAGTATGGTATTGTATTATAATGTATAACTGTTTTGTGTTTTGATCCTGGTTGTTTTTTTGGAGAAAAGCACTTTAGCTTTTCCCCCGCAAAACAACTTATAAAGAGGGGAGGTGTCACATACAGCACTGATGGTACCTGTCTGTCATGGGTTTGGAGGGAAAGTTCCATCCTATGGGGAGTGGAAGGCGGGACATCAGGGGGGAGGAGCTGTACTGTATATATATTTGGAGCTGGTGTGGAGAAGAGGAGTTGGAGTCTGTGTGTCAGACTGGGTACAACTGTTTGTCAGTTAGTACATACCTGATAGGTTCAGGTTTCTATTTAGGTAGCCAGAACTGATAGGTTCAGGGTCTGCGCGTTACCTTAAAGGGTTCAGTGGGAACCAATCTGTTGTATGTGTGTGATTGGGGTTATGCCACGTTACATTATCCTATTTACCTGATTCTTTTATTTATCCTGTTTGTTATTTCAATAAACCTTGTTCTTTTATTTATTAAAATCCATTCCTGGTCTGTGTGACTCCTTATAGGGAATGGTTGGTGGCAGCATAACTACATGGTGGCATACTCCAGTAGGTCTGGGGTTGTCACACTGAAATGCTAAGTAGTTGTCCTAGCTTCTGTAGTGTTATCACACTCAGTCCTTCTTCTTCTTCTCCATTTCCGTAGGCCTTCTCCACAAAGTGATAACCTCCTAAAAGAGAGTGTGATGTATTTAGGGAATATGGAAGATGGACATCCTTAATTAGGCTGCAATTACTCCAAAAGAGTGGGAGGATGAGAGACTTTTAAAGCTGTTGATTGCTGCTCACAATGCCATTCTGAAGCCGAGAGCCATAATTCAAACAGGAAAGACGAAGGAGGACATAGGGAATCGGTGCTGAAAATAGTCTGTCCCATTCTGTCCTCACTTATTGCTCTGAGTTCACTGGCTGCCTTCATCATTTCTGTCTCATTTGACTGAAGGACAGCAGCAACTCAGTATAACTCTGAATAACTATTCTTTTGTTTATAATGCCAATATTGCTGCCACGAATAAAGAAGTGAGACACAAGTAATGGATTTCAACGAGGTCCCCAACTTTGTTTCTCTATTAACTGTTTACATCCCCTGACCTGAGGTGGGGCCTAAGGTAGTGCACAAACCTGGAACCAGATCAGGTGACCCTTCTAGGCCTCTCTCTGGACTGGACTGTGGGAGCCCTTAGCCCTTGGGCCCTGTGGACCTTTCCAGCATTGCCCCAAACACCCTCAAGCCCATTATGTGCCTAAATCCCACAATCTGAGGCTGATTATAACTAGTACTTAGTCATTATTGATATCATTTAAAGAAGCAAACATATTTGTAATTGCAGAAAAGTGAAAAGAATTAAGCAACACTATGAGCAAAGACAGGGCTTATTTTCAAGGTAAATGTTACAGTAAAAATGCTCAGATCGGCTATTCCAGTCAGTCGTGGCAATTTAACGCTGTGTGGTAACATAAAGGGTTTTTTTTGCCTCCTAATTCTACACCTATCTACTCAGAAGGATGTCCTGTTGAATTCAGGGTGGCCTACTCCCAAGTAAATGAAAAATAGGATTTCTCCTTTCATATATATTAAAATGCGCCGCCTAATTAATGACCAGAAAATGGGCCAGGATTGAGACCCATTTCATCACTTTGAAGTTTCACTGATCACAACAGGAGAGTTTCTCACTGAAACTGCCCAGATTTCAAAGTGCTGACAATCCTCTTGATTTCACTGTGAGAGCGACTCATGCCCTTACAACAGCTTTCTCATGCAAGTCAATAGAACTTCAAAGTGCTCCTCTTTAGCACCGCTGTACCCATGTTTTTCTGATTAATTTGAACTTGCTGTTGTTGTTGTTTATTGCATACGAAGCATTAAGAAGATATGAGTGGATATTCAACTTAGCGAAACTCTGTATCTCTTCCTTTGATTGCCTCAGCCACCAAAAAAGAGAGAGAGGGGGTGGGATTCTTACTTAAAGACTTGCGGGCTTTATAACGAGAAGTAGTTTGAAGGAGAACGCAAGGCAACCTTTACTGGAACTCTTCAGCCCAGTTCCAGATTTCTCTCACTAATTGCTACACTTGCTTACGTTCTTGGCAGCAATGTTAAGGACTTCTTTGGCAAGAAAGAAGAGTGGCTTTCTGCTTTTAGAAGAAGTAACTCCAAACGAAAAGGAGGTTAGAAAATGACCTCCCCGGTTATGTCTATTTCTGTTGGGAGGGAAATTTATTTTAGGAATTCTTGAAACAGTTGTTCCCACAGCCCACCACTTCTTTTAAATTTTCCTCTTAGAAGGTGGGGGAGTGAAGTTCACAGATCTATAATGTTTTTTATTATTTCTTAAAAGATGGTTGGGGAAAAATGAGGATTTAATGTCTAGGGACTCAAATAGGCTCATATATCAAGTCTGTATAAAATTTCCTGGCTGGATAGCTCAGTGGTTTAGGTATCCTGCTGTGGGACCAGAAATTAGAAGTTCAATTCCCCACTGTGACTCAGAGGATAAAAGCCAGCCTGTGTAGCCTTGGGCAAGCTGCACAATCCCAGGGCAACCCCAGAAGAAGGGAATGGTAGACCATTTCCGAGCACTCACTGCCTAGAAAACCCTGGGAAAGGGTCACTGTAAGTCGGAATTGAATGACGGCACATTATTATTATCATGAATAGATTTGGCTCCTACACCTTTGAAAATGAAGCCCTCCTTGTAGCTTTGAATGTAAAGTTTAGTACTCATTTATATGCATCAATTTCTGAAAGCTTTGCTAAATGGGAATTGAGACATGGGTGGATTCATATCGCTTACCCCCATTCTTCCTCCCCTCCAAATTCACACTGGAATGCATTTCTTCTTTGAACACCCTGCTCGAAGCCTTCTTGTCCATTTGAAGATGCAGATCTACTCTTGAGGAATTGAGTTGGTGTGCTCCCATTTTTTTTATGAATTCTCCTTTTCAACACCAATCTTTCTCTACCTAAATAAAGATAAAAATGGAAGCAGTTTATTATTATGTGATTCTACATTTGAGGTTCTATATTGAAGGTTTCAGATCACATCTCAAGGGGAGTTCTGATTTGTTGATTTGTTCCTCCTATAGATTCCTGATTATCTATATAGATGGCTATAGATAGGTACTGTATATCAATAACATCGATTGCTGCTTTCTCCTTATTTTCTTGGTCCTCCAGATTAGCTAGTGAATGCCATTTGCATAGTGTTTTTATTTTTCCCTGTTATAATGTATTTCAAACAGTTCAAGTTGTGTCATTTAGCATTCCAGTCTGCATCTATTTAACTGAGAAAGCTTCACTCAAAAGTTCTGAACTGGAAGGAAAAGAAGAATTGTTCTGATTGTACCAGGCTTTTGTACGTAAAGCAGCAAAATCTTCCAGGAATGACACAACATTCAAAATTTTGTACATTCTATCAGTTCATATTGGAGAAACCAAAGTGTGGCTAAATAGTATGGCACATAGCTGATTAAAGACATTTGTATAATGAGCAAATCATAATATGTTATAGAATTCCAAGTCAACTGCATTGGATGCAGGAAATGTACACAGTTGATCGCTTAGGATAAGTGACAATTAAATAATACATTGACTGAAATCCTGTTGGTAGCAAATTGGCCTCATTTGAGAAATCTTCATAGGCATTGTCTGCTGCATACTGAATCACGTGACTCAACATGCAACTAATAATGCCTATGGTGAGTAACTTACCATTCACTTCCAAAAGTTATGCAGTTTGCATAACTGAGCAACAGGATTTCAGCTGCTGTGCACTTTAATGTAAGTCATTCGAAGACTATAATATAGTCCTCAGTTCTTAAGATCTGTGCATGTTACAGTAAATGATGCTGTTTGTATTGATTTCTGCCAAGGTAAGTTGGTGGGTACCTCAAAGCCAAGCTAAATTAGCCCTGCTTGAATGTTCCTTCTGAGAGTCGCTCCCCATGAGGAACTGAATGGATATGTTTGCTCTCTCCCTCCCTCCCTCCCTCCCTCTCTCTCTGGTGAGTACCTTTTTTGGATTTCATGCATCATTCTGAGTGCAGCCTAACTGAATCTAAGCAAACATAAACACTACAGCTGTGCATCAGCTTCAGCCACATCTTGACCAAATCAGCCTAGCTTGACCTGATTTGTATGAGGTCTGGATTGAAGCTGAACAGGTTCTTTCCTGGGGTCAAGGGGAACTGTCAGAGGCCATTTGGACATCTAATATGAGAGGGAGAAAGCCCAACAGCAGCCAGGGATTGTGTGATTATGAAGTGATGGTATGGTAGGGATGGAAAGAAGGGTAAGTGGGCTTTAGCCATTGACAGTTCTAAGATGTAATCTGAGGGGTTGATTTCACCACTGTTGTCCAATCACTGTCCTTGCATTGTATGAGCACAAGATGCTGGTCGGATCAGGAGGTGAACTGGATATATTCCTTGGCAGCTCTAGCATACAGTCTGAGATAAGGATTTCACCATTTACAATATCTACAGGGAAGGATTCAATGAAGTCCCTGAAGATCATCTCATTCAGCAATTCCTTTACTGAGCAGTTAGTGCAGCACTTTGTAGATCATATATTTATTTATTTAATTTATTTAAAATATTTTTACTCTGCCTTTCTCCTTTAAAGGACCCAAGGACCAAGGGAGGTTGTTCGTTGCTCTGAACCTGTCTCTCAGAAGCTTCCCAGTTGGTGACACCCTTTATAGGATCAGTGTCGGAGAGACCAAGTTCATGCTCAGCTTGGGAGTTGTGACATCCTTTTCATTCCCATATGACAAGCCAGGCCACATAGTAGTCTGTGTCCATGTAGCTAACCCCAGAGGTTGTCACTGCTGGTGCCAACAGTAGGTTGGCTGATGTTGAGATCCATCCTCCATGCTAGCCCAATGGGTACAGCAGCTGTAACAATATTGTGGCCATAACAGGCCAATCAGATTCAGGGTCCTGTGTGATTATTTCCTTACCCTGGCCTTTGGCATCATCACAGGTCAACCAAGAACTGTACCTCATGATTAAGAGAAATGTGAAAACTGAAGCCTCATTGCATTCTGACGTATCAGTTTGGAAAATGTGTCTTTGATTTGTATTAAAATAAGAAAGAAGCTAATATTCACTCATCCCTGGTTTATGGAGCTAACAAACAAAGCAGATCCTAGAAGACTGGCCTGCCCTCCTCCAAGGCAAACTATTCTTGATGATGTTCAACAGAGTTCATGGTCTCTCTCTTTTAGTGTTGCAGATCCCACAAGAAGAAAATACTTATTCAGATAATTTGTAAGTCAGCATGGAGAATCAATAGTACTTGGCATTACAGTAAGTACTTCAGACATTTCCAGGTTGATTGACAAGGTTTCACCACGAGCACTTCCTTACTTTCATTACTTGCAGCATCCCCGGGGAACATTTGTTATATAAAATTAACCCCTAGAGCAGGTAATTTCATCCACCTCTTCCTGAATTTGGCCTTGTCTAATTTTCAGTTCCAAGAGCGCAGCTTTTGAAGGCAATACTTTTAATTGCTCAGAATGATTTAATGAGCATGAGGTCTTTCAACCACCGCTGGTAAACATTTCTGGCAATTAAAATATGGTAGGTCCTATGATGTGATTTCACTTCAGCATATGCTTAAAAATTGCCTTTTTAAAAACAGCTGGGTAGCACATGGCACGTTTGCAGCCTTGCTTGATTTACATGGTACAAACCCAATAATTTCATAAATTAGAAGGGCATATTGCAAAACTAACATGCAGTTGTTTCTGAAGGACTGAAAATACATAAAACCTCCTCGAAGCACAAAGGTTTCAAGATAAAGTAAACCTATTAAAAATAACAAGAAAATAGAAAATTAACAGAAGGCAAATACAGTGGTGCCTTGACTTACGAACACCCTGACCTATGAACAATTTGACTTACGAACAGCTCCGGCCGCAAAATTTTGCTTTGACTTGCAGCCAGAACTTTGAATTACGAAATGAAACAGGCATGGAAAAGGGGCGGGAAATTCAAAAAACCTAACCGTTGGTGGCAAAGAGGCTGCTTCTTGGTAGCTCTTTTGCCCCAATGATTAGGGAAAGGGAGGTTCAGCCTCCCAGGCTTCTGTCGCCGTCGCCATCGCCGCCTTCGGAGGCCTCCCAGGGCTTCTCTGCTGCATGGGAGACCTCCGAGGCGGTCCCCCGCCGCCGCTGATGGCCACCTTCAGGCTTTCCCGGGAGGGGGGTAGACCGGGCCTACCAGGGGAAGCCCTCCCCGGGTAGGCCTGGTCTACCAGGGGAGGGCTTCCCCTGGTAGGCCCAGTCTACACCCTGGGAAGGCCTGAAGGCAGCCATCGGCAGCAGCAGGGCCCGCACGGCTGCAGGGGAGGCCAGGTGAGCTCCCGGAGGGCTCCCCGCCAACGGTGTCTTCATTAGCAGTGGGGCCCGGGAAACTGACCATGGTCGGGAGGCTTGAGAAGAGGCTTCATGGGGAGGTAAGTGTGCTACTTTTTACTGTTTTGAATGGCTTTTGCAGGGTGGTATTGGGCTGGTGGGGTTATTTGTGGAGTTATTTTTTGTGTTCTTGTTTTCTTGCAGCCTCAGGGGTTTGCAAATTCTTATTTTTATTTGGGGGGTATTTTTTTTTCTTCGGCCGGAACGGATTAATGGGCTTTCAATGCATTCCTATGGGAAATGGGGCTTTGACTTATGAACATTTTGACTTACGAACACCATTCCAATACGGATTAAGTTTGTAAGTCAAGGCACCACTGTATATTAGCAAGAGAGGAGAAAGAAACAGCTGAAACAAAAACAAAATATACAGGAATACTTGTAGCTTTTTTTAAAAAAAATAGGCACAAATAATATGGTGTTGGGGAGAAAATATTACTTATTTTGAATTAGGCCCTGGTCACACAAGGGAAATATTTTTCTAGTTCTTCTTATCCTTTCCATACCTCTGTTGTACTGAATTGTGGCCACAGGGTTTATATCCTGGGACGACCATCCCAGGAAAGTTTAGCGATACCTATTTATTTTATCGTATTTGAATCGTTATGGCCAGCTCCACCATGGTACTGGTTTATTTTCTCTCTTCTTCAAGGGATAATTCAGCCCCTTGATTAATTTTTTGAAAAACAATATTTATCAATACATCAATATATCAGAAACGAGGCTCCCTCTAAGATGTGTGCGAGTGCACTTGACTCTGTCCCCCCGGCCCCCCCAGACAGCTTTCCTCCTTCCCTGTGCACTCACAGCAATTGTTTTCAGCCCCTTTCATTGTGGTTGCCAAAGAACCCTGTTGATCAGGAAGGGGGTTCTGTTTAGGAACACTTTCTCTGCTGCACTGGCTGCTCCTGCAGAAATGCATCGCACACAATGGACTTGGGATATCTGAGCAGCAGTACTTGTGATCACCATCACCCCAGGGACATCGGTGTACCAATGTTTCAACGTATCTTCTCATCGGGTGGGGGGGGGGAAATCATATTACTCAACAGTAATGTAAAGGCAGAGGCCTGCCAGTGACCTATTTTGCAACATATTGATATATCAGGCACTAGCCATTTTTTAAAATAAAAGACCCCCAAACATAAAACTGACTCTCTTTTTCATAATCCTTATTCTTTCCTCGATTGCTAAAAGAGAGTCTCCAAAACACAAACAATTCCTATAAATGAAAGAGGGGAACATGAACATTCTGTGTTTCTCTTTGTTCCCTCTTTCATGTAACCTTTCTTTTGCCCTTTGTGAAATTACCCCATCAAATGATCATCCAATAGTGCTGTGAGAGCTGCTGTCTGCAGCCAATCAGAACATCTAACCGGGGGGGGGGGAGGATTTTGAATCTGAAAAGGTGCCTGGATTGGTTTAATCCCAGTGAGGGGGACTCTTTTTCCTCTGAAAATTCCTTGTGAGCCGGATTACTGTGTGCTGCTCAGCTCCAGGTTCTCTCTATCTTGGATTGTGTTGTCTACCTGCCATTGTGCCTCTAACCTGGATATTTTCCTTTTGCCTTTCCTCTTGATATTTTGTTTAGGAAACTTCCAATTTCTTTGGATTATTTTTTTGCTGCTGCTAGACAATCAGTCTGTGCCAATGTGCCTCCTTGGAATTATTTTTGGATTCTCCCTAATTTTTCTGTGAATTCCCCCACCCTTTGTCCACGCTGTGCTTTTCTTGGATTATTTTGCTTTCCGAGCCCAGCCTGCCTGCTTCTGCCTGCTGGAATCAAACAAGAGAACAGAAGGCATGAAATACCATGTGGAAGGGCTGTGTGTGTTCTTTTTATTTTGCCATTTTCTTTCATCTCTCTCTCTCTCTGTGTGTGTGTGTATCTGTGTGTGCTTTTTCTGTTTGTTTGATTTTAAAACATTGATATTTAATTAATGTATTGTATATTTATTCCATAGAATAAATAATTGTGTTACAATTTTTTTTTCTTATATTTGTGTTGTATGTTGTAAGCCGCCTAGAGTGGTCACAATGACCAGATAGGCAGGGTATAAATAAATAAATAAATAAATAAATAAATAAATAAATAAATAAATAAATAAATAAATAGAAGTTGTATATTTTTGCAGTTTTTGAGAGTCTGTTTTGCGACTTCGTATGCGTGCCATCCAGTATGTAGGTACTTGTTGTTGCTGGTTGTAATGTTGACTGCTTTGGGGGTAGATTGATTCTCTGTTGCCATTCCTTTCCTTTTTTAAGAGTGGATTTTAAGGGTTCTTTAGGACTTCTGGACTGCCAGAAAACACAAATGGGGAAACACAAATGAGAACCCCAAAAGAAGTGTCCCAAAATAAGATAGGCGCCTTCTGAAAGAACCCGAGAAGAAACAAATATGAAAATGTTCAGTGTGCACATCTCTAGTGCTCAGTTCATTTTTTGAACATTTTGAATGTGTAAGAAACTGGAAGGTTCTTTTATAAAAGTCACAATTCTTTATATCTGGTATATTTTTATCAACACAATGATTGGAACATCCCCTGTAAAATGACTGAAACTAGATCTGCCCCACTCCTTGCCTGCTTCCTTGCTTGCTTGCTTGCTTGCTTGCTTGCTTGCTTGCTTGCTCATTTTAGCCAAAACAACATTTGGAAGACAGATTTTGAGTCCCTTTCTTCACTTCTGAACTGTGAATCAACCATGAGTGAAGTCAGCTGGTTCAGTCAGCTTCGAGGGACTCCTGCTTCACCCTGATAAACGCCAGAAGCAATGCAATGGTTTCAAGGTACAGTTCGGCACAAGCTTTGAATCTTGTCCAAATCTGAGGCACATCCCTAATAATAATTATTTGAACAGGCAAGCAGGCAAGAACTCTCACATATGTAATTCCATCAGACAGATTCTTTACGCATCATACAGTTTTGAAATGGAACAACAATAAAACCAAAAAACTCAATAAAAGCACTGAAGCATATACAGTTAACATAGTTGAACTATCTTGATCAGAATCACTGGGAAGGGGCGGGGGGAAGAGGCTTTTGCCTCACCCACCAAGGAATCTTGAATAACAACTGCCATCCTGTCACTTCTACCAAGAGCAGAAAGACAGCAATCTGTTCCTACATATTGCATCTATGACCCTGTGGATTTTTGGATAACGTCCTGTGTCCTAAGCCAAACCTAGCACTGGGCATAAAAAAATTAATCTTGTATATTGTGGTTGGCACTTTGAAAGGTATTACGAAACTCTGAAACCTCTCTCCCTTTTCCATGTACCCATTTTTTACAGTATCCTCGAGACAGGTGAGAATTTGAGTATCACTATAATTAAAATATTGGGAACAGCTAAATTATTGTCATTTCCAACAAACATAGTGTAGCACGCTGGGCAAAATAACACCCTTGAGCAATATTCACTTCACAACCCTACTCTTGATTTTTCTTACTAGCTGGAAAATAGCTGCAGATAAAGACCTTGGTTTTTTTTCTGCTTGAAGAGCTTATTTGCCACTCAGCCTACTTTACAGAGGGAAATGGGCTATAATTTGGAATGGGTGGTTTTTGACCTACAAAGTCTTACGAAGGTTGGGTCTAGACTCTCCCAAGCGAAATGACCAGGATTTTGAAGGCTACTAGAGAGGCCCTTCTCATGGTGCCACCACTTTCAAAAGCCTGTTTGGCAGGGACCCAAGAGAGAACCATCTCCATGACTACTCCCAAGCTCTTGATCTCTTTGCCAAGAGAGGCTAGGATTTTAGCCATATGCTGGTTTTCTTTCTTTCTTTCTTTCTTTCTTTCTTTCTTTCTTTCTTTCTTTCTTTCTTTCTTTCTTTCTTTCTTTCTTTCTTTCTTTCTTTCTTTCTTTCTTTCTTTCTTTCTTTCTTTCTGGAAACTAATAGTAGTATGTGATTTTAAAGCATTTTAATTTTAATTATATTTTAATAATATAATAGTTTGATTTTAATGCTCATAACTTCATTGTCCTTTAATATTCTCCATTTTTAAAACTGTATTGTGAATGCCTTGTTGGAAAAAAATGAAATGAAATAAAATATCATTGAGGAAATCAAATAAAAGTAAATTTTGCACTGGGATAAAGAGATTGGCAGGCAGACCTTTCTATGTGAGACTGTGCTACTGTCATGAAATTAACAGAAAACGTCCTTAGCTTACTTGGTGCCTTTGCTATCAGGAAAAAAAGGAGTAAATAGATAGAGAAATCATTCCAGTGTGAACTCTTTGGAGATAAGGAGATAATGGCCAAAATCTTGTTGCTTAACATAGTATATTGCAACTAGAGTAGGGTCTATTGAATTGGCAGGGGTGTGTCAACTCCTTCATAAGTTCAATGGGCCTACTCCAGTTGCATCTTACTATGCTAAGCAACAGTTTCCAGCTATTGCAATCATATTTATGGTAAAGGTAAAGGTTCCCCTTGATCATGTCTGACTCTAGGGCACGGTGCTCATCCCCGTTTCCAAGCCGTAGAGCCAGCGTTTGTTCGAAGACAGTTTCCGTGGTCACGTGGCCAGTGCGACTAGACACAGAATGCCGTTACCTTCTCACCGAGGTGGTACTTATTTATCTACTCACATTTTTACATGCTTTTGAATGGCTAGGTTGTCAGGAGCTGGGACAAGTGATGGGAGCTCACTCCATTGCGTGGATTCCAGCTTATGATGGCTGGTCTTCTGATCTTGCAGCACAGAGGCTTCTGTGGTTTAATCCGCTAAGCCAATGGTTCTTAACCTTTTTGAAAGAAACGCCCCCCTGAGCCATTGAGGAAGTTATCATCGCCCCCCTCCCCGCGGTGATGATATCTTTATTTATTTATTTATTTATTTATTTATTTATTTATTTATTTATTTATTTATTTATTTATTTATTTATTTATTTATTTATTTATTTATTTATTTATTTATTACAGTTAAATCCAATGACCCCTGAAAACAAAATGAAATTCGAAGAAAATGAAATGCCCCCCAAAAAGTAACATTTAATGATTTAGTTGCAAGTGAATTCTAAGACGCAAAAAGAAATATAAAAAGGGCATAAAAACAAATGCAGGAACTAAAAATTTCAAGACAAAAAGTCTGAAACTAAATTAAAATTGGAGGAAAATATATATTCATGCACACTGTAAAAAGGCTGCAGCCATCTTCACAGGTTTGGCTTGCTCCAGCGCCCCCCTACCGCCCCCTTCTGCTCCAGCGCCCCCATGCCGCCCCTTTTCGTTCTACCGCCCCCCTGAAAAATGAAATCGCCCACTGGGGGGCATTATTGCCCACGTTAAGAACCACTGCGCTAAGCCACCACATCCCTACAGGCTCTCAGGCGCATGCGTGAAGGGGTGGGGGAGCCCTCACGCCAGCGCTGGCACATGCATGTGTGTGCAAAGCAGCTGTAGGGAGGGGAGTGTGTGCGGGGGCAGACAGGAGGTCTGTCTCCATGGACTGGTCTGGCTCAGGCCATGGACCGGCACTGGGCTGCAGACTGGGAGTTGACGACCTCTGGTCTAGAAGCAATTTCTATGAAATATGGGGCATATGTGTTAACAAGAGGAAAAGGGAAAGCTCCAAATCAAGAATCAATGCAGTTCTGAAGAAGAGGACAATAAAGGAAGAAGAAGAATAAAGATGGCGAAGAAGAGGATTACTGCAAGAGGTCCCAGATATGGTGGTGGGAAACACAGTCAATTTGTATCTTGTTTTATGTAATGTTTATGTTTGTGTTGTAGTTTATGAAAAATATTTAAAAAAGAAAAGAAATTAGCAGTGCACAAAAATTGCAAAAGGGTCTAGGGTTAGCACTCTCCTTTGAAATCCACCCAAAAATTGCTGGTCATATTTCATCCCTTGCACTTACAGTATTAAGCTTAATGTATTTATGAAATAATGTAGAAAAGGGTTGGTAGGACCACTTGGAGTACTTAATCCCTCTGTTCAAATTTGGGAAAATTATAAAGCTCTTTGAATTTCAGCTATAGTTCTTTAATGAAGAGCAGTGATGGAGTAGGCTTTTATGGGCATGAACTAACCTAAGAAAGAGCTGGGAGGAGGGAAGAGGAGATGTTCAAGAGATGACCTAACTTTTTTTCAAAACCCTACTGATTATATTTGTATTGGTGCAACTGGATTCAGATTGTGATTACAATGGAGGTGGGAAATATTTCAGAGTCTATAGCATGTGTAGTGATCAGCCTGCTTTGGTTCATGTAGGTTATTTGCATGTACCAATGGGAGCCGTTGGGAGGTGAAGTCAGAGAAACTAGAAGGGAGGGGTGAGGCAGAGAAGAGCAGTTTGGTCAGTTTCAGTCAGAGATGAGAGTCTGAAGTTAAAAGTTATTCTGTGGGCGTTAGAGAGTGTGGTAGAGTGAAGCGTTAAAGTTAAGAGTTAAGAGTGTGGAACTTATAGAGAGCTAAGTGTGAAAGAAGTTATTACAAAGCTACCGAATACTTTAAAGTCTTTGAAGAACCTGTTTATGTGAACAGTAACCAATAAACCTGTTTTATTCAACTTTACACTCAGCATGGACCTTGTTACATACAGCACTGATGGTACCTGTCTGTCATGGGTTTGGAGGGAAAGTTCCATCCTATGGGGAGTGGAAAGCGGGACATCAGGGGGAGGAGCTGTACTGTATATATATTTGGAGCTTGTGTGGAGAGTTAGGAGTGGGAGTCTGTGTGTCAGACTGAGTACAACTGTGTGTCAGTTAGTACATACCTGATAGGTTCAGGTTTCTATCTGGGTAGCCAGAACTGATAGGTTCAGGGTCTGTGCTTTACTTTAAAGTGTTCTGTGTGAACCAATTTGTTATATGTATATGGTTGGGACTATGCCACGTTACATTAGCCTATTTACCTGATCTTTTTATTTACCCTGTTTGTTATTTAAATAAACCTTGTTCTTTTGTTTAGTAAAATCCATTCCTGGTCTGTGTGACTTCTTATAGGGAATGGTTGGTGGCAGCATAATTAAAGGGTGGCATACTCCAGTAGGTCTGGGGTTGTCACATTGATTGGTGTCCAGCGTGTGGGATACGACTAGTCCAGTTGTCCAGTGGTCCAGCAAAGCCTTGGCAAGTGTGCCCAGAGCAAGGGGGGTCTAGTCAGGGACAATCTGAGGGCGCGTAGGTAATCTTCTAGGCTTACCTCACGGGGAGGTACGCTAGTGGAAGAACGTGCCAACTCAGGTTGGGGGGACTAGATTAGGGAGCTCTGAGGCAACCCGTTTTGGCGGGAAAGGGCTGAGGCAAAGCTGTGTGAAGTAACAGTGATCTAGCCTGTCTGCTGAGAGGCCTAGCAGAGGGGGTGAATTCTGCCTGGCAACAGTTGCAAGTTAGTGCTGAAGGAACAGCAGCAATCTATAGAAGGCTGTTTCTGAGGCAAAAGGGAAAAAGTCGTCGTTTTATTTTGAGGCTTGACTTTTGAAGGCAGCCTGTTCTGGGGAGATTATGCCCTTGACTCGAAGCCAAATGGCAGAAATGGGTGAAGTGAGAGAACCACAGGTAGACCAAGGTTCTGAGGAGGAATTTGGCTCAGTGCAGGATGAGAGCACGGGAGAACAGAACCCAGAACTCAGAAAAATGCTCCTAGCCCAACAGCATGAACTGAGGGTGAGGGAAATGGAGGAGAGGGAACGAGAGAAACAAAGGCAATTTGAAATAGAAAGGGAAGAGAAACATAGACAATTTGAGTTAGAAAGAATGGCGTTGGAGAGAGAGAGGATGGCGTTTGAGTTAAGAAAATTGGAAATGATGAACCAGAACAATAATAACAATAGAGATTCTGAGGTGGGCCAATTGTCTAAAACTGACCTGAAGAAATTCCCTGTGTACAACAAGGGAGATTGCCCTGAGGTGTTCTTTTCCCTCGTGGAAAGAGCGTTTGTGGACTTCTCAGTAAGGGAAACTGAGAAGATGACTATTATGCGATCTTTGATCAGTGGCAGCCTGGCAGAAGTCTATGCAGAGATGCCAGTGGAACTGATGAAAGACTTCGCTGAGTTTAAAAAACTGGTGTTTGCCAGACATGGGATAAATGCGGAACAGCTGAGGCAAAGATTCAGGTCACTCACAAAGAAACCAGAGCAGACTTTTACCCAAGTGGGGGCCCAACTGGTGAGGCTGCTAGAGAAATGGCTGTCTCAGGAGGGGACAGAGACCTTCCAGCAGCTCAAAGACCTGATAGCGCTGGAACAATTTTATTCAGTCCTGCATGGGGAACTAAAGTTCCATGTGAGGGAGAGGAAACCTAAATCTGTGTCAGAAGCGGCGGAGATCGCAGATTTTATTTCCCAAATAAGAAAGCCCTTCGGTGCTGAGGGGAAATCTGTAGGTAAACCCAAAGAAACCTACAGCAAGTACTCTCAGGGACCAGGGAAAAACCAGCAAGGGGGAGGGGCCCATGTTGAAGGGAAGCCCTCAGACATGAAACCACAAAGACCTCAGATTTTGGAGGGAAAACCAAAACCAGAGGAGAAAGACTCCAAGTACAGCAGAAAATGTTATTTCTGTCAAGGAAAGGGCCATCTAATCTCAGAGTGTGAGAAATTAAAGCAGCTAAAGGGAAATTTGCCTCATGATTTGAGTGGAACCAAGCCAAAAGCTGTGTTCTGTGTCCAGAAAGAGCAAAGCTCCTTGCCATTGAGGGAGCCTGTTACCATGGCTACTCAATCTGGACCAGTGACATCTGCTGATCAGGCTGGGGAAAATGGTCCTCTTGTGGAGGTCAAGCGCTGCTTACTAGTGAGGACAGATTCGCAGTTGTTTGAGACCGCAGGGGTGGACGTAGGAATACTTGACCATCAGTATAGGGGGCTAAGGGATACTTGTTCCCAGGTGACCCTGTGTCATCCAGATATTATTCCTAGGAAGTATATAATCCCAAATGAGAGCTTGAAGGTGGCAGGGATTGAGGGACAGGTGATCTCACTGCCAGTAGCTGAGGTACCTGTGAGCTTTCAAGGCTGGAGGGGAGTGTGGCGGCTAGCGATTTCATCGACTCTGCCAGCAGCTGTGCTCGTGGGAAATGACCTGGCTGAACATGTGAAACGGGTGCTAGTGATTACACGCTCACAAGCTACCACGGAGACAGTTCAGGGGGGTACTGACGAGCCCAAGGCTGAAGCAGATGAGGGTAGTTCCGAAGCTGTGGCAGAAACCTTAACCACAGACAGCAAATTTGGCCAAGAGCAAAAGGCAGACGCCACTCTCCAAAAGTGTTTTGAAAAGGTGACAGACACCCAGCTAACACCTGAAACCCCAGCGAGATTTCGCGAGAAAAAGGGAATTTTATATAGAGAGACCCTGAGGAATGTCTCAAAAGGGGGAGATGGGATCAGAAGTCAGCTAGTGGTACCTGAAAAGTATCGCCCCATGATCTTACAAAGGGGGCACTCTGACATGTTTGCTGCGCACTTAGGGGTGAACAAAACACAGCAGAGAATCACACAAAATTTCTACTGGCCTGAAATAGGGAAGCTGATCAAGGAGTTCCGTAAACAATGTGATGTGTGTCAGAGGCAGGGGAATAACCATGACAGGACCAAAGCGAAGTTGTGCCCTTTGCCTGTGATTGACACCCCGTTCAAATGTATAGGAGTGGATATTGTGGGACCTTTGCCCAAGGCCACAAAGAGGGGGAACCGGTTCATTCTCACCATTGTGGACCATGCCACGAGGTACCCCGAAGCCATTCCCTTGACTAACATCGAAACTAACACAGTGGCAGATGCCTTGGTGGGGTATATGTCCAGGATGGGATTTGCTTCAGAAATAATCACAGATTTGGGCACATCGTTTACATCAAAGCTCATGAAACGGTTATGGCAAATCTGTGGAATTAAACACAAGGAAACCACTGCCTATCACCCCGAAAGTAATGGGTTAACGGAGAAGTTCAATGGGACTCTGATGCGGATGATTAGGGCTTACTTGGCAGAGAATCCAAACAATTGGGACCAGAAGCTGCAATCCCTTCTGTTTGCTTATCGATCAGTGCCACAAGCCAGTACCGGGTTCAGTCCGTTTGAACTTTTGTTTGGGAGAAAAGTGAAAGGTCCACTTGATTTAATCAAACAAAATTGGGAGCAGATCACCCAGGATGACCCACAAGATGTTGTGACATATATAGACTCTTTAAGGAATGACCTAAAGAGAGCTAGCAGCAGAGAACCTGCAAGCTCAGAAGGTTAGACAGAAAACCTGGTATGACCAGAAAGCCAAGGAGAGGCACTTTAACCCAGGGGAGGAAGTGCTTTGGCTTAGGCCCTGCAAAGAGAACAAACTGCAGCTCAAATGGGCAGGACCATATAGGGTCATTTCCAAGATGACAAGCCTGATGGGAGCATTAGGTTTTGTGTAGATTACAGGAAATTAAACCGCGTAACCACTCCTGATGCCTACCCAATGCCCAGGCTAGACAACCTGATTGAAACCATAGGAGGTTGTCGGTTCATTTCATCATTGGACCTAGTAAAGGGATACTGGCAATTAAGGATTGATCCCAGGGATCAAGAAAAGACCGCATTTTGCAGCCCTTTCGGTCTTTATGAGTTTAGAGTCCTGAGTTTTGGTCTCAGAAATGCATCAGCCACATTCCAAAGGCTGATGGACCAGACCTTAGCAGGGCTCAGTGACTTTACTGTGGCCTACATTGACGATATAGGGATCTTCAGCAATACCTGGGAAGATCACCTGAAACACTTGGAGATAGTGCTGCAGAGGTTAAGTGCAGCAGGGCTAACAGTAAAGGCAAGCAAGTGTCAGCTGGGTAGCCCAGAAATAAAATACTTGGGTCACATAGTAGGGGGAGGAGTGATCAAACCCCTGGAGGCCAAGATAGAAGCCGTTCGTGATTGGCCCAGGCCCAACACCAAGAAAAAAGTCAAATCATTTCTTGGGTTGGTGGGCTACTACAGGAAGTTCATCCCGAGGTTTAGCGAGATAGCGACTCCGCTGACCGATCTGACGTGGAAGAAGACTGATGACCGCATCCCGTGGACCAGCGACTGTGAGGAGGCGTTCCAGAGGTTGAAGGAGGCGCTCATCCATTATCCAGTGCTGCGTGCTCCTGACTTCGATCGGGAGTTCATCATCTACACCGATGCGTCTAACAGCGGGGTAGGAGCAGTTCTTTGCCAGGAGGATGAAAATGGTGACCAGCATCCAGTGTCCTACCTGAGTAGGAAACTCCGGAAAGGTGAGAGACATTTGGCAACCGTGGAAAAGGAGTGCCTGGCCATAGTATACGCGATTCAGAAGGCCAAACCTTACATCTGGGGAAGACATTTTGTTCTGTGCACTGACCATTCACCACTGCAGTGGTTAAAGACAATGAAAACCCATAATAGTAAACTTATGAGGTGGGCTTTAAACCTGCAAGATTATGACTTTGAAGTGAAGGTGGTCAGAGGGTCAATGAACTGTGTTGCTGACGCATTGTCAAGAAGACCCGAAGAGTGAAGACGGCGAAGAAACATGGACTATGTATATTTGGTGACCAAAAGTTAAATGTACCTGTTTTTTTTTTTGATCAGTCTTGGTTTGTATTAATAAAGGTAACTTAATGTATTGTAAATATGAATGTTAAAATGCATAAGTGATATGTTTAACCTAGAGTGTAAGTATGGGATTGTGTTATTGTATAACTGGTTTTGTGTGTTTTGATCCTGGTTGTTTTTTTGGAGAAAAGCACTTTAGCTTTTCCCCTGCAAAACAACTTATAAAGAGGGGAGGTGTTACATACAGCACTGATGGTACCTGTCTGTCATGGGTTTGGAGGGAAAGTTCCATCCTATGGGGAGTGGAAAGCGGGACATCAGGGGGAGGAGCTGTACTGTATATATATTTGGAGCTTGTGTGGAGAGTTAGGAGTGGGAGTCTGTGTGTCAGACTGAGTACAACTGTGTGTCAGTTAGTACATACCTGATAGGTTCAGGTTTCTATCTGGGTAGCCAGAACTGATAGGTTCAGGGTCTGTGCTTTACTTTAAAGTGTTCTGTGTGAACCAATTTGTTATATGTATATGGTTGGGACTATGCCACGTTACATTAGCCTATTTACCTGATCTTTTTATTTACCCTGTTTGTTATTTAAATAAACCTTGTTCTTTTGTTTAGTAAAATCCATTCCTGGTCTGTGTGACTTCTTATAGGGAATGGTTGGTGGCAGCATAATTAAAGGGTGGCATACTCCAGTAGGTCTGGGGTTGTCACAGACCTCAATCTTTCTAATGAAAAACTGTTGATGGAGATCAATTGGTGGCAGTGTAAAAGGAGACCATCTATGAAAGAAACTGAAATTACAAACATTGTAATGTGAGACAATGCAAAAGGGACTGATCCACCATCCAGACAGAAGCATTCCATGGTGTAGCTCTTTGAAATCTAGGTTTGAATCCCACGTTTGTGGTGCTGAATTTGAGAGACTCTTCATCTTTCACATCTATGTGACAAAACAGGCATAACGTGGTCATCTCTACACTGAGCACAGGAATACTGCGCAATTTTGTCCTGGATTCCATGTGGATGTTTGGGGTCACCATCACAGCTCCTTCGTAAGTTCCAACAATTCCCTCTTATTTTGCTATGCATGTCAATCATTTCACAAACTTTTAAGTATATTTAGTTCCCAAAGCAACTGTACAGTACTCCTAAACTGAGGTCATTAACTGTCCCTTAGCTTCGCTTTCTTTTTTGTCGGTGTTGTACCTTGTGAGGCAGCTCGGTATAATCCCTTCACATACCCTTTTCAAAACAACAATAGAAATGGGCACAAACTTGAAAAATGGTGGTTTGTGGTTGGCTACAAACTGAACCACAAAACAGTTTGTTTTGGGGTTTGTGCCCAGTGAGGATGGCCACCTTCTTTCGTCACACCACCACTGCTGTTGCTGCCGTACCAGGCTCCTGGAAGGCCAAGCCAATGGTGGTGGCACAGTGGGGCAGCCTTCCAGGAGCCTGGGCTGTGCCTGTGCACAGCTGCCTGACCCCCTCCTGACCATCCTGATCAGCTAGGAGGCGGGTGACCGCGTAGAAGGCAGAAACTGGCTTCACTTCCAGGAGCCTCTGCACTGTCGGTGCACCTGCTCCTAATCCCCAGCTGGTTGCCCTCATCAGTTAATGCAGATGCTCAGGAACAGCAGGCGCGGTGCCTGGAAGGGAAGCCAGAACGCTGTCTCTGAAGATGATGGTGGAAGATGAAGCCAATGTAGAACCAGGTAGGGAGGTAACGGGGTCAGCGGAAAGGGGTCAGCCAGGCATCCACTTTACTGAAGCAAACTGAAGTGCTAAATGGAAAAATGTTCAGTACTTCATTTCGATTTGGCAAAATGGGTTGCACGAACTGAACCACAAGCCAAACCATGAACCAGCCTGGTTTGTCTGTTTTTTTTTTTTCCTGGCATGTACTTTGGCTGATTCCCATCTCCAGAAAATTGCATTTCTCTCTCTAGACTAGCTGCCTGGGAATGATGGCCAATACGGCCACAGTATCCTGAAAAACTAGTATATTTATTTATTTATTGAATTTATATCCCACCCATCTAGTCAATAGACTACTCTGGGCGGTGTACAACATATAAAATAAACAGCTTAAAATATAACAATAATATAAGACATCATAATCAAACTGATTCAAGATGGAAAAGGTAAAAGAGTAAATCAAGTAGTGGTTGGAGGGAAGGCCTGCCTAAATAGCCAGGTTTTCAATTGGCTTTTAAAGATGCCCAGCAAAGGGCCCATGAGGATTTCCGGAGGGAGATTATTCCAAAGGTAAGGAGCCACCGCCGAGAAGGCCCAGTTTCTTGTTTTTTTCCTTCCGGGCCTCCCTTGGCGTTAGGCTTCTCAGCCTCACCTCCTGGCTAGATTGGGTGATTCGGGTAGATTTTGATGGGAATAGGCGCTCCACCAGGTATTGAGGCCCTAAACTGTTTAGGGCTTTGTATGTAAGCATTAAAACTTTGAAATCGACGCAGAACCAAACAGGCAGCCAATGCAAAGCGGCCAGCGTGGGAGAGATATGCTGATATTTTCTCGCACCACTAAGGAGTCTGGCTGCCACATTCTGCTCCATTTGAAGCTTCCACATCAATCTCAAAGGTAGCTCCATGTACAGCGCATTACAGTAGTCACCTGTGACCCTTTCTAGCTTTTCTCCTCTTCCCTTTTGGTCTTCTGTTAATCTGCCTTTGCCATCACCAAAGAGTCTCCCACATATAACCCATGAACTCCATACGCTCAGTATTTCTAATTCAACCTAAAAGGCTACCTCCACTTCTAATGAAATAATTGAGGAAAGAAGCCAAAAGCAGCCTACATGTTTCTTAGCTATTCTGACAAACTCTGGGGGTAGAACTCACTACTGGCAAAGAATAGGACATGGGCCATCCCTACCTTACCATTCATACAATTTTTTTAGCTGCTTAAAAAAGAAACAAGAATCTTGTTCTTAAATACCTGAAACTATGCAGCTGAAGGGATTTCTCCCGCTTTCCTGCTGACTTCCGTGTGATTTTGTTCACGCTCAGTTACTTTAAGGATCTCTTGATCCCGGAAAAAATGATTTAATTCTTCATCAGTCAAGTCTGCAACCAAGTTATAATAAAACTTGGTTGCTGGACTCTGTTTCTTGTGCTGACAGAGTTTGCTGAAACTTTGCTGATCGGTCTCCGACATTCGTGGAGGATAAACTGTTGAAACTCCTAATAAAAGATAAGGAAGTATTAAGTTCTGTCAGAAATGGAATGAGGAGGTGGAGCAGAATTACCCCTGCTTTCCTGCTATCCATCATTTTCCTACAATTGCAATCAGCTGTTGGCATTTCACACAGAAATACAGGAAAGAGACTGCTTGATAGTCCCCTTAAGGCAAAGACGCCTCTGAAAAATCGTGTTGGGCTGTGATTCCTGGGAGATGCTGCCTGCCTGCCTTACCGTTGTGATAGCTTCAGAAGCCCAGCTGTGTGTATATAGCCATCATGGTCTATATAGGAAGCACCCTCATATGTGTTGTTCAGTCCGCTTAGCCTGGTATTATCTGTACTGACCCACAAGTTCTCTTAAAGGTCTCAGGCAGTCTTTCCTGCTCCCTGATCCTTTTAGTGGGACATGGCAGGGATTAACCTTGGAAACTTCTACAGGTAAAGCACATCCATTTTGCTGCTTTGAGATTTTTGCAACATGCTTGCCAGCACCCTCCGTCCTGGAAATGGGTTGGAACAATGGTACCCATTGATCTTAATTAATGCCTCTTTGGTGCAACAGTCAAAGAAGGTGGCCCACTTATCATGTGTTTAAAAGAGATGCTTCCTCAAATGGTAAAAAGCACAGCACATAATTTTCTTGTACTTTATGTTGCATTTAATGTCCTTTTCCCTGATTGGTCTTTGAAAAGTGAACACGGCATTGATTTGCAGGTCTGAGGCATTTATCTATGAGGAAGTTGTGTTGTGGGTGGACAAGGGTGTTAATTGCAGGCAATACATGTTCTCTTTAACATCGTGGAGTTTGACCCCAAGGCAATCTAGAGTTATTGGTGATAAACAAAAATAAATCAGTGTATTTTGTGGCAGAAAGAAATGGCCCTACGTTTACTGATCAAAACCTGAAAGTATGCTGAAATAATTGTTGCTCCGCCCTCCAGATTACCTGTTAGCCATGCTGTTAGGTGTGCTGCCTTGCTTGTAAATTTCAGCTCAGATTTGCTCTGCGTTCTGGTGTAAGGATATGAAACCTGGAAGCAAATGCTAGAAATTTTCTCCTCCATGACCCCTGATTGCTTTTATTAGAGTATCTGCCGGCTCATGGTGCCCCTGCTGCTACCTGTCATTAGTGGATAAAGCATCCATTTTGCAGCAGGGACCCTGACAAGGAAAGGCTGTGCTTCAGTTGGTGCTGATTTGAGCATGGCTGATGAGCTACTTGGCCACTAAACGGATGCCGCGCCAAGGAAAGGAAAGCTTTCTAAGATTGGCTGGGGTGAGCTGCACACTCATTTCAAATGGGAAGGTTAATTGAGAGGAAAGAAATGGAGGGTTCTCTTATACACTCTCTGATATCGTTATGTGTTCAGGTTGTCACACACACACACACACACACACACGTATCCCTCTCTGATCTGCAGATCTGCAGCAGAGATGGGCTGGACCTATGATGCTGCAATCACATTTATGGGATTTAGCTATAATCCAGTTGTAAGGCTGCTCTGAATTCTCTATAAGACATGAAAACCTATTGGGTTGCTCAGCCGTTAACAGTGGAGCCAGACTATCACACCGATAGCTTGGGAAATGGATACCATCACTAAACTCACCAATCGGACCTGCTTCATTGGTTCAGCATCATCCTGCTCTTCCTTATTGCACTGGTTGGTCAGTGGGTTTTGAATTTGTGTCTCGTACTGGAACTTAGCTTGAAAAGAACTGCACTGTCTGAAATTTGGAAATGAAAAAAAAATCCTTTAGTTATCATGGTTTGCAAGGGAAACAAGATGTGGAAAAGATAACTGGGGGGTGGGGACCTCTGGTAACAGACAGTTTCTTACCCCTAAATTCCAAATATGCATGGCCACAAATGCACACCCTGGAAAAATGCATGTAAAACAAGCTGTACTCAATGGGGACATTCATAAAAATGCTTATATTAGGAAAAGTGTGTATCACAAAGTTCTGTACATGAGAATATACAGGTCCTGTAACCCCAATCTAGAGTTCTGACCAGACTAAAATCAAGAGACTATATTGCTTTGGAGATTTGATACATGGCCTTGATGTAAACTTGCTTGGGAACGGACAAAGCCAGTTCTTAGAAAGTTTATTTATGATAGTGATGGTGAAGGGATGCAAGAAACAAAGAAAACAATAAACAACCCCATCAAGAGAAAAACAGCCCACACCTTCTGGCTTTCCAGGCTCCCCAGAGAACCCCAGTGTTGTTCCATGGGCAATTAAATTCTTAGGCACCTTACCTGATGCTTTCTCCTAGGATGAAGGATGAAGTTTGAAGTCAGGCTAATATTGGATTTGTAGACCAAACTCTGGAGGCTCCCGGATGTTGATTGATAAGAGGGAGAAAGAGAAAGCAAGGGCAGATAACTCCCTTTTGTAAGAAAAGGGGAGGTCTTTCATGAGAAACCACAAGGAGAGCCCAGTTCAAATAGACAAATAACTTAATGGAAAAAGCTAAACCAAGAGAATAATCAGTAATAACCTCTAGTAGCAAGAAGTATAACCTCTACACATAAAAAACAAGTGGTTACATGCTAGATGGGAACAGTTCATAGGCCTTTGGCCTACTATGATCTTAGAACTGCAGAGCCGGAAGGGACCCTATGGATTATTGAGTCCCAGCCCCTGTCAAGGAGGAATCAAAATTTACCATTGATGATCTTTATTTCTTTGGCGTTTTATTCATTTTCCCCAATCCAAAGGGTTGAGGCCAGGTATACAATTTCTAATACTGTATTTCTCTTGCTTTGTTTGTAAATAAAATATGATAACATTTTGAGCATTGCACTGAACCATATTTTTTAAAGTTTAAATATACAAAGAAGCAAGACAAAATCCCAGTGGCTTAATCCTGGATTGTGTTTTTTAATGCTCTGAAGTATCCTGGGGTTGCAAATACTCAGGGTTTCTTCAAGCCCCCAAATCTGTTACATCTGTGTGATTGATTTTCTTACCAACCAACCACGATCTGTGTATTTTGATGCCGTGTATAAATATTTGCCAAGTTATCTCTCTCTCTTATGTCTGAGGAAGTGGAATTGTCCATGAAAGCTCACAGTAAAATATGACAGTTTGTCTTCAAGGTGCCATCATGTTTTTCCTCTCTCTTGTGTTTGTTCTTTTTATTTTTATTTTGTTTTTACTTATAAGGCTGGTACATTCCTCCTTCCATGACATGATAGTTGCATCTGTTGAATGTGAGGGGCAGGAATTTTTATCTATTTGTTTTGAAATATTTACCAAAATTTGCAAATCGCTTCACAATTTGGGATGGGACAAATGTGAGGTTTGAACAATTGGGCTGTAGTTGAAAGTGCCAAAGATACATTCAATCTAGAGTGGTCTGAGATGGGGAAAGATTTTATTTTATTTTGGAGCCTCATGGTGCAGTGGTTAAACTACTGTACTACAGTGAAGACTCTGCTGATGACCAGAGTTCAATCCTAGGCTAAGGCAGACTCAGCCTTTCGTCTTTCTGAGGGCAGTAAACTGAGTACCCAGCTTTGTTGGGGGAGGGCAATGTATAGTTTGTGTAATTAAATTGTAAAGCACTCAAAGAGAGCTTTAAGCACTATGGGGTGGTATATAAGCAGCACACTTTCCCCTTTGCTTTATTTTATTTTACAGTGGTGCCTCGCTAGACTATGATAATCCGTTCCACTGAAATCACTGTTTAGCGAATTCATCATCTAGTGAAAAGCATTTCCCCATTGGATTGCATTGAAACCTGTTTAATGCGTTCAAATGGGGAAGAATCGTCATTGTCTAGTGAAGATCGGCCATAGGAAAGCCGCTTTGCGAACCGCCGATCAGCTGTTTAAATAGCTGTCTTGTGAAGCTTGGGTCCCAAAAACACCCGTTTTGCGAGCGCGGAGGGAGCTGTCAAAATCGTCGTCTTGCAAAAATCGGTTTGCGAAGCAGGGACCAAACAGTGTCCAGCAAAATTCCCCCATAGGAATCACTGTTTTGTGAATCGCTATAGTGATCACAAAAAGTCAATGTCTAGCGAAAAAACTGTCATGCGGGGTAACTGTCTAGCGAGGCACCACTGTATATTTTGGACTAAAACTCAGAGAATATCCCAGTCAGCACTGGAGCAAACTGCTCTACTATGTACACCTACTGGATAGGTTATGCACTTCCTCTTTTCTTACATTGTTAATCAATTTTACAATCAGTGAGAAATTAATGGTCTTTGTCCTATCTCTATGCTTTATCTTCCTCCATTTCTGTCAGCACACTGCCCAGTAGATTTTAGTTGGTTCATTTGGGCCACTTTATTTTAAAGCTGTGAAAAGTGCTATGGCAGTTTAGTAGAGATCTGGATGCTGTGTGTTATCTTGAGAAGGAATACACTGCTCATGGCATAGATCTCAGGCCAGGCGTTTGCTTAATTGTGGCTTCCTGTGTGCCTTGTTTTGCTGCAGAAATGTGACGGATTTGTCTCTCCAGACGACTTCAGCATGCAAGCTGGCTTCTTTTTGTGCTACAAATGAATAACTGATAGATCGTTTTAGGAAGGTTCAACGGTTCAAACTAGCTATAATCTCCAGCACTGGTACTAAGGATTCCTGCCAAAATCCAAGGATTTGTGAACTGCCAAAAGAGCAATCTCTTCTGGAACAGAATATTAGTAGTCTTTGTGATTTTTTCCTGAGTTTTCTGGACAGCTATTGTTTATGAAGTTCCTAGGTTCTGGTTCCAGCCAATAACGATTGATTTGTCCAAGACTCTGTTTTGTGCTTCCTGCTACAACAGGTCTCTTGAACATGTTAGAATTAACTGCAGTGCCAAATATTCCCCTTTGAACGGACTTCCACACTATGGTTTAAATATTTTTGAAATTCACAGCTGTGAGAAGGTGTGCGACCATCCTGCTGCTTAGACTGCCTGCAAGTCCTCATACTTGCAGAAAAGATATGGGCCAGAGACCACAAACAGGTCTGTGTCACTTCATTACCTCAAAGGTACTAACGGCCATCTTTTCTTCAGAGTCCATTCATGCATTTCTATGGCATGGAAACAGAGGCCATGTTCTTCTCCAGAACATGGCCGAAGAATGCTGTGTGTTGTCTTTACGACAATGCTTTGTTTGTGGTCAAATAGACCAATATTGAAGTTTTTTTCTCTTTTCTGGAAATTAGGCCAGAATCCAGTTTGATGGCACTCTTTATTATTTATCTATTACTTTGATTTCTATACTACCAAAGCACTATCCTGGATGATTTAAGTACAGTTAAAATGAAGTAAATATAACATAAATAATGAAGACATAGTCTAAAAACATAAACAATGGTGCAACCAATTTTCGAAGAGAGGCAAGACTGGAGGTTAGGCATTCAACCGGGGTTGGCTTGAAAGGCCTCCCTGAAGAGTAAACCTCCTAAAGGAATACAGGGTCAAGCATAGCTCCTCTGGGAGCTGACTCCATAGTGTAAGTGCCACCACCAAGAAAGCCCTACTTCTAGTAGATGGCCTCTCTCCAGGTGACTACGTGAAGGAGCCTGGCTGAGAAGATCTGGTGGGTTGGGCAGATGACATTGGGGAAAGGCACTCTGGTAATGTGGTCCCAAACCCTGAAAGGCTTTATACGTGAGTATCAGAACCAGAGATGGGGATGAATATAAAAATGGATCATCTTTTTTGACAAAAAATAGCCAATTTGTTAAATATTTGTCCCTTCATACTGTGGGTTCCAGAGACCCCTATGAATACGTCCTTCGTATTACCAAACCCCCCCCCCCAAACCATTCTGACTACCAGCTACAAATCAGCTGATTGGTGGTGGATAGGCAGCCACCCACCCCCACAGTCAGCCACCCCCACAGCCTACGCCCACTCCTTCCTCTCTCTTTCTTACCCCCCACCCCCACTGACACCCCCTTACCTTAGTCACCGCTGCCGAGGTCTCCATCTAGCCTCCCAGCCATGGCGTGTAAAAAGGTAGACTGGTTGCCCTTTGCAAAGATGGCGGCTGCAGCTTCATTTAGGGTAGGGAAGCTGCAACCTCCATCTTTCCAAAGGGCAGCCTGGATTCCCTTAAGGCAGGCTAAGGGAACTTTTTTTAAAAAAAAAAATAACCCTCTACGAATCGACAAATAACTTTGTTACTTGTCACTTCATGGGGGCAACTTTGTGCTTTGGATAACTCACAAAGCGGGACGACTCGCCAAAATGATGAGTCGTCCCCATTTCTAGTCAGAACCTTGAACCTGTACTCGGGACACAACAGGTAACCAGTGGAGGCTGGCCAACACTAGATTGATGTGTTCCAATTTGCTCACACCAGCCACCAGTCTGGATGCCACATTCTTTTGCCCAACAGACGCTTGTACAATTAGTTTGATCTTTCCCAACCTTCTGGTAACTCCTCTCACAAGCTGACACCCCATTTGTTTCAGCAGGGCGACTCCACTTCTGTAGCGGCAAATGACAGATTTCGTGGAACTTCACAGCAGAGCCTTGTGCTGGAGTTTACGAGGACTCTGGCAAAACATTTTACCTTATGATTTTGTAGAGCATTTGTGCAAACATTGACAGTGTTTGAAGTAGATCATTCATACTGGGGTGGTTAGTTACATGTAGAGTCTGCAGACTGAGTAGGGCCTCGAGACAGGTTAGAGGATTTGCGGGCAGTTTTTCTTCAAGGTCACTTCATTGGTGTTAGTCCTCGTTTGAAGGCCAACCACAGGATGGGGTTTAATCTCTCCTTAGCACTCCTTGTTCAAAGCTGTCATTCGTTTCAACTCCTTTGGGCTCCTTCTCTACCCTAACCTTGTGTCGTTTGTATGTCTTTCTAGAAATATTCCGTCCTTCAGAAAAAAAGAAGAAGAGAAAACTTGTTTGTTTCTTGCGCTGTGTGAAGTATTCATTGTTTGGAACAGGGGCCATGCTTCTGTGCATTCAGCGACATCCGTCAATCCTTGCCAAATTAATTTTCTGTTTGCGGTAGGCCCATTAACTCCAATATAAAGCTTCCATCCCTTAGGCTGAGACGCCGCCCGCCCCACTTTCTGTGTTTTATCTTCTTTCACGTGGTGGTGCTGGAACAGGCAAAACAGAGAATAAATATCTCTGCTGTCATCCACAGACTAAGTTGGCTAAAACTGGGCAATGTTCCAACCTTATTGTTCCAGTGATGGGCAAGCTGTAAATACTTCACTTTCACCCGTTTGAGTTCATGAATTATTAGTTCCCAGCTTGTCTAGAAGAGTTAGGGTCAAAACTCTCCTTTTGAGCAGAATCACATTATCATCGGAATATGAGATCTTTGGGGTTGTTGTTTTTTAATTTTTTATTTATTTATTTTTTTGCAGGAACAGACTGATTGTAGCCATGAAAGGTATACAAAAATTATTCTGTGAGATTAATTTGTTAATTAAGCTGGGATGGAGGGCCGATTCCAGATGAAGAAGCATCCCAAAACTTCTGTTTCCATACAAGGCACAGAGAATAGCTGCTGCTCTTAATCATACATCCTCCAGCTTGTCACAGATGGAAATAGGGGGCTCTTATTTACTGGCAATACTGTCTTTTAGACCAAATAATCAATGTCTGTGTTGTCAGACTAAGCACCTTATTTCCAGAGGCATCAGGTGGAAGCCACATGGAAGGGCAGCAGGACAGAATCCCTTTCCCCTACAGTCTTCCCACATCACCCAAAATGGGTCCTGTGTCCTTCCCCTATCCCAAAACTCGTTTTTCCTTGCAGGTAATGGTCTCTTTAAATAGCTGATCACTGCAACAGAGTGCAACTATGGCCTTACATGGCAGAGCAAATCACCATTCTACAAGGCAATTCTAAACATGGGGACAGCCCAAAGAAACCGTTATGACTTTGAAACTAGGCTTCAGATCAGCACCAAGCTTGGCAAAGGAAGATTAGACAGTCTGATGTTGCTCTGGGTCAAATTTTGGGATGTTTGGTCAAACAGTTTTAAAGCTATGATTTTTATGTCTATGTACGTTGAAATATATTTGAAACATCTAACATTTTCATCTTGAACAGTGGTTTGCAATTTAATTATGCAATTTAATGATACATATTCCCCCACCCCACTGCCACAACAAGCTGGGTACTCAATTTAATGACTTCAGAATGATGGAAGGCTGAGTCAACCTTCTTTTTCTTCTTTTTCTTCTTCTTCTTCTTCTTCTTCTTCTTCTTCTTTGAGTTTTTGCATATATTAAACACAGATTTTGCTGGATGCAAATATTCTACTATGTAGCAATTTCAGCTTTTGTTCCCTGTCTTGCCATTTAATACATTTATAGGTTTCATAGTAGGCTTCAGGGCCGACTTGCAAGGTCAGCTGTAAAAATCCCACCACTATTCATTTCTCGATGATATTTGGGACTCAGTCTAAATTTATGAATGGACTCTGAAGAAAAGATGGCCGTTGGTACCTCTGAGGTAATGAAGTGACACAGACCTCCTGTTTGTGGTCTCTGGCCCATATCTACGACAGCTCATTCACATGTGCACATCATGGTGCTAAATATGCACATGTGAGCTGGACAGGAGTCTGATTTGCAGGCAGGATGTCTGTAAATTAATCGGATAACAAATGCCTTCACAGGTAGCACATTGATAAATATCAAATGCCTTGTGGGGTAAGAAAAAAAAAATCAGTGATTGAGTTTGAAGAATATCCAGAAAACAGCTCAGAACAGATATGATTCAGTGCGAAAAAAACCCGGAGCATGTGAAAACGTGTCATCTTGAGAGGATTGCTACCATCATAAATTAATGTTGAGTATCAGAAGGAAGCGCAGGAATGAAATGTGGCCTCTGCTGTGCTCAGGCCAATGGTGGGTCTTAGATCTAAACTTCTAAAGTATAAATATGCATGTCGTTTGGCTGTATGGGAACGCAGCAACCAATTTATACAGGGCCCCTCCTCAAGATATATACCGACTCCTCTCTTTTTACAGGCTCCATTCCTTCTTCATGGATGGTAGGATTATATTTTATTTATGCCATGGGCTGCTAGTTTAGTAACAAGGTGCAGGCCTTCAAAAAAAATTCTAGTGGCCAGGGAATGTGGCTCACACGGTCATATAGTGCTGCAGTTAATAAGGATATGTCAATAACCAGCAATCCCACAGCATAACCAGAATCTTCACACTGAAGCAATCATCTTCTTTTCAGAAACAAGAATAGTTCTCATTTATATGTGCTCTGTGGACTGCCTGTCTTTCTTCTCCTGCTTCTATGTTTTTATTTATTAATTTATTAAACATATAAGCAGCTTTCTTCTTTAAAAAAAGAAGAGGAAACGAAAACCCTCAAGGGATCAAAGAAAAATAAAATTCACATAGACACAAATATAATTAAAACATAAGATTGATTTAAAACATAATTGAAACACATGGGGCAAAACAACATTGCATAACTTAAGCTGGTGTAGAAGAAACAGCCTCAACACAGTGGTAGATTGCCATTAACTAGAGGGCATGATCCAATCCCACATGCAAATCATTGCTGTGTACAAATTGGTTGGCTTCTTGTGTGATCTAGAATCTGAGGAAGGGTTCACTAATAAGTGGCAATCTGCCATTGTAGTGACATCATTTCCCCATCACCTACCATATCTAGCCAAGAATGCCAGCAATTGGGACTCTAGCATATCTGGAAGGCCCCCTGTGGGGGGTGAGTGGTGTACAGTATTGCAACCTGAGGGAGCAGATGTAAGAGGTAAGAAGTGGGGGAAAGAGTCAGATTCAGAGTAATAGCACTGAATATGTCAAGTCTTTAGCCTGGAGGCCCATGAGAACAGCTACACTACCAAACCTTCAAGCAGTCTAATCTAAAGTATATTTGCAGTCTCTGAGCAGATCTATAGCTGGACCTCCATGTCTGCTATTTCCACCAAAAAGACAATGAAGTTGAAATCCCTTAGAAATTACTTGCTTCCCAGTCCTTGATTTCCCTGAACATCAAAGCAAATCCAACTGAACTCAGATTAGTCTCAGCAGCCACCCATTTTATAACAGCATACAGATATAGGTCGGCACCTAGGACCTTTTGGTGTGGGATTCCTCAGGGATCGTCACTCTCCCCAATGCTGTTTAATATCTATGCTAAGCCATTGGGGGAGGTCATCATGAGTTTTGGAGTAAGGTGTCATCAGTATGCTGATGACACACAATCTCTCTCTCTCGTCTGCCCTTCTGCAGTGCATGCCGTCCAGAGGCTGGAGTGTTGCCTCGTTGCACTACTGGAATGAACCAGGGCTAACAGGCTCAAACTGAACCCAGATAAAACAGAGATTATGCTCCTAGAGGGGCCCTCTGATGGTATTCCCCTCCAGTTTAGGGACCAAGTGCATAATTTAGGCATTCTTCTGGACCCGGCTCTTTCTTGGGAGTTCCAGATTGCTGCCATGTCCAGATCAGCCTTTAACCAGCTTAGGCTAATCACCCAACTTCACCCCTACCTAGAAGAAGACTCCCTCGGGACTTTGGTGCAGGCCCTGGTCATCTCCCGGATTGACTACTGCAATGCACTCTATTTGGGCTCCCCTTGAGCCTTATCTGGAGACTTCAGTGGGTTCAGAATGCGGCAGCCAGACTGGTGGCTGGTGCAAGTAAATTTGACCACATTACTCCAGTTCTGGCTTGTCTCCACTGGTTGCCCGTAGTGTCCCAGATCAGGTTCAAGGTTTTGACACTCACATACAAAGCAGGAGCTCCACAGTTTGGGATCATGTTACTTGTCAGAGTGTCTCTCCTTAATGTCATCTGCTGGACCCACAAGATCATCCCAGTTGAGGCTTCTCTGGGTGCCCCCCCCAAGGGAGGCCCATAAATCCTCTACAAGAGGTAGGGCTTCTTCACGGTGGCTCCAGCTTTATGGAACCAACTTCTGGAGGAGCTCCCCCTAGCCCCGTTCCCGTGGACTTTTAGGAAGCAATTAAATACATTGCTTTTCAGGGAGGCTTTCCACACCGACCCCAGTTGACCACCTCCCTTACCTTTTTTTCTCTCCTTTCCTCTTCTTCCCTCCCCTCTTTTCCTCCATCCACTCTGAGATTAGTCAGTGCCATCTGTTTTTTGTGGGGTTTTTTTAGAGTTATTGTTATCAGTTTTAAGACTTCTATTTTCATTTTTGTTTTCTATTTTACAAGTTGTAACCTGCCCAGAGTAGTGCTGTGACACTTATGGGAGTGGGGTACAAATTGAATGAATGAATGAATGAATGAATGAAGGAAGGAAGGAAGGAAGGAAGGAAGGAAGGAAGGAAGGAAGGAAGGAAGGAAGGAAGGAAGGAAGGAAGGAAGGAAGGAAGGAAGGAAGGAAGGAAGGAAGGCTCGTCTACTGTAACATGCTCTAGATGGAGATGCTGTTGAAGACTGTTCAGAAGCTTCAGCAGGAAGTATTGGAACACTTGTTGATTTGAGCCACCTTGGATTCTTTTGGAGAAACATGCAGTAAAAAGAATTTAATTTAAAAAAAATACATTGGTGGAAAATATTTCAATAATTCTCTGTCAGCTTCCAGGGGTATAGCCCTTAACAGCTTGAGAACAATATATTTTAAGGACCACTTATATGTCAAGAGTGTACGATCATATGCCTGCCAGGAAGCTAGAATAGGCTGGTGGACATGAGAGACGGGCTTTCCGCGGAGAACCCATACTTCAAGGAGCTCCTGGAAGTTATATTAGGAGGCCAGCTCTCAGGTTTTGGTCCTGTGATTCAGACGGGATATATTCTTTGTGTCTCTCAAGCTCTGAAACTTTGAATGGATGCTGCCAACCTTTCAGCCCTAGATTTTCGGGTTCCCATGGCTTCTGAACATGCTGTTTCAACATGCCCAGAAGCACTCCTCTATTTTTCTTTATCTGGTGTGGTCTAGAACTGCTGCTGCAAGAATGAATTCATTATGGAGTCTCTACGTTATCTGTCCATCACACACACACCCACACACACACCCTTTGGCATCTGTTGCTAAAAATTCCTGTGACAACATAAGAGTCTGCCCTTAGGCGTCAGGAAATTGCAGGGAATGAGATGATGTTGACACATCAGTCCTAGCTAACGTACCTACAAACCTGGTCCTTCTATGTTGCACCTGGCATTTGAGCGTGCCACCTGCACAATCCTGCTGAATGGTAAGCAGGTATTTATCATAGAGTAGATGCGTAGTCAGGTGGCCACCAGCCACCATTCCTGGCTCACCCAAAGTCTATTTTTTGTGTGCCAAATATAATTTTTGTTGCAGCAAAGAACTTTGCCCAATGTATTTAGAAGAATAAAACAAAGTGCACTTGTTGCAAGTTATAATTGTCTGTTTCTCTGAAAGTCAAAAATGATGTAGACAGAGACAGGTTTGGCCACCTCTCACTTTTTTTTCTATTATAAGCTTCTGATTTGTTTTGCTTTGGTGTTAAAGGTCGGCGTCTGGTTATTTAGTAGTGATCAGAGTAACATTGTGGAAAAAGCAATCCAGCCCAGGCGTACGGTGGAATTGCAATCTTGCTGTATATATTTGAGTTGTCACCTGGGGAAATCTAGAGTACAGCCTTCAGTAAAGATCAACCTATCCTCCTGGACTTACTCGCTAGTATAGATTGCATGCATCATTTTTATTAACTACCAAATGTGTCAACAAAGGCATGGCAACAAATGATCCATAATTCTATCTTTAATCACATTGAAATTTAAAAGGCAGATAAAATCACATGTGAGATATGAAATTTATAGTGGCTTTTGCATACACAACAATACGGTTTTATGTAACTTGCATGGAGTAGCCCGCTGAGAATCCCGATGGTTTCAGTGAGATATATCGGCAGCAGTTAACCTTTAATATATGCTTAACTCCTCAGGTTTTTCACAGTAAAGTTCTTAGAAGAGCACACCTCGCCAAACAGATCCAAACTATAACCAGTCACAGAGCACCATGGAGCCATTTGCAGAGGTGGACCCCTGCCATCCATCATGTTTTTATCGATGCCAGTTGTTTCAACCTCAGTCAGAGGAGTGTACATATATGTGTCGACAATTCAGGTCATTATAAGTTGAGGGTGGTAAACCCTGGAAGAGATGACAAGTAAGAGAGAACATTGTTCTTTTCCAGAACAGAGCATGGAGACAGCGCAAAGCAACAAAGATATGGAAAATAGCAACAAAGCCTGTCATGTGCAACTCATGTGCAGAAGACTTTTTAATGCCTTCTTTCATTTGTTCGTTCGTTCGTTCGTTCGTTCGTTCGTTTGTTCTTTCTTTCTTTCTTTCCTTTCTTTCTTTCTTTCTTTCTTTCTTTCTTTCTTTCTTTCTTTCTTTCTTTCTTTCTTTCTTTCTTTCTTTCTTTCGTCCATTCTTTCTTTCTTTCGTTCGTTCGTTCTTGGCCATAACTACCCAATTTTGGAATGGCTGTTCCAAAGGGTAGTTTCCTAATATGAAACACCTCCCCCACACAACCTTCGGTTTGCCTTGTGTGGAAACGCATGAAGGTCACACTATGTTTTCCTCTGTAGACAACAAGGAGGATTCTGTGCTGTCCGAGATTCTGAAACATAAAAAGTTTGTGTGGGGAGGGGTGGAATCAGATGTGGGGTGGGAAAATTGAACAACTGCTAAATCATGGTTCTACTCCCAAATCTTCCCCTCTTCAACTCTGCATAAAGGGAGGGGGGGCCTTCTGTAGACATGACATTGTCATCCTCCTCCACAGATTAGAGCACAAGATAATGGGCTCAAGTTAAAGGAAGCCAGATTTCAGTTGAATATCAGGAAAAACTTCCTAACTGTTAGAGTAGTACGACAGTGGAACCAGTTACCTCGGGGGTTGGTGAGTGCTCCAACACTGGAGGCTTTCAAGAAAAACTTGGATAATAACCTGGCAGATATGCTTTGATTGTATTCATGCATTGAGCAGGGGGTTGGACTTGATGGCCTTGTAGGCCCCCTCCAACTTCACTTTTCTATGATTCTATGATTCTCCCCTTGCTGTATGGATGTTCAGATGCAGACATGCAAAGTCCAATTATGTGTACATACACAAAACACCACAGGAGAAAAGTGATTCTGCATTATTTAAAGGGCAGACAGTAGGCATACCTGAGATGTATCACAGATGTGTATTTGAATATGTGCACAGGGAGGCTGCAGTCTCCACTCTACAGCCTTTCATTGTGAATGCCTGGAGGATAAAACATAATAGTAAGAGTCATATTGATGTTTTGTAAGGTTTGCATCACAGCAAGTTGTTCAAACTTTATGCCAAGTCCAAAAGGACTTAGGATGATGTTTAGAACAAGCTAGACACCACGTGCAGATTCACTCACAGCTCTCCTGTGTCATGTTCTGCCTATGAAGCTACATAAGCACATTCAGCATCTTTCAGAATTTTAAAGCTCTGTAAGATTTCACACCTCCAGTTGAGAGCCAGCCAGCCAGCTCTTTCTTCCCTTTCAAGATGGCTAGAATTTGTGCAAAATGTCTAAAGTGTCCTTTCTTTTTGAGAAGCAAAGCACACACACATGTAATACAAACACTGGAAGCACAGAATGACTAGATGATGTGTAAGAAAGAAGCAAATAACCCACCTAGTGCTTCAAATTCTTAAACAAAGCAACGGCTATCTTAGTTTGTGACAATTTGCACATATTTTGCAATTTTGTAGAAAAATAGCTAGTTTTGCACAAAATGTCATTCTTGTCTATATGAGAAGTCTGCAAAGAATGCCACGAAGTTCTTTGCCATCATCATCAAAGGAGGAAAATATTGCAATTCCTTGTCTCCACTTACGAGACTGAGGGAAGCAAAGATGTTTAAATTTCCCCCTATTTCATAAAGCCGAAATTTCTGTCCTTTAAACATTTGACTGGAATTTCCAGAGTATTACATTTGCATGGCACTGAATATGCTTTGCAAGTAGGATGGCCACGTGTCCTGATTTATATGGGACAGTTTTCTATTTGAAGGACTGTCAACTGTCATTTGTTTGTACGAGTTCTTTGCTTTGAGGTGGTCTACTCCAAAGCTGTTTTAAGGAGAACGTCTCATAAGAAGAAAAAGCAAAGGCCATCAACACTGAGTCAGCAAACTGAACAAGGAGACAGTTCAATAGATCATAATCTTCCCATCACTGGTGACATGATGGCATTTCTATTTAAATGATTTGATATGACCACAGTGACACATGCCCTAGTTACATCTCAGTTGGATTACTGCCTATGGAAAGTGTTTGGAAACTCCAGAGGGTCCAAAATGCTGCAGCCAGATTGTTAATTTGAGCTGGCTACAGGGAACATATAACACCCCTGCTATGGCAACTCCACTGGTTTCTGATTTCTGGGCACAACTCAAAGTGCTGATTTTAACCTATAAAGCCCTAAATGGCTTGGGTCCGAGCTATCCCAAAGACTGTATCTCTCTCTATGAGACTGCCTGGGCATTAAGATCATCTGGGGAGGCTTTTCTCTCGGTCCCGCCACCCTCACAGGTGCGCTTGGTGGGGATACAAGAGAGGGCCTTCTCTGTCGCTGCTGCTAGACTCTGGAACTCCCTCCCACAGGAGACCAGGCTGGGCCCCATCTTTGCTGTCCTTCCACAAGCAGGAAGAATACTTTCTCTTCAGGCAAGCTTTTCCTTACTGACTGATGGTCTGAGAGGGGTTTTATATGAACTGTGTTCTCTGTTGTTTTAAATGTGTTTTAATATTGATTTTATTTCCCATTTTAATATAATACTTGTTTAATTCTTTTTCAATATTTGTATACTTACTGTTTTTAGCTTTTAAACGCCATTTTTAATGATGTAAGCCGCCTGGGGTCCTTTTGGGGAGAAAGGCAGGATAGAAATATTTTAAACAAACAAACAATGGAATCTATGCTTAATTTTTGGACACATAACAAATGGTCATTCTCATGGGAAATGCCTTCAAGGGTTTGGTATTGTGGCATAAGCAGAGCAACTGCCTCTATATATCCTAAACCCAGGCTTAGTTGAGAGTCAACTTCCCTTGAAGGAAGGATATCGTTTCTTCAATATTATTTTTGCTTACGTTAAAAGGATTTCTGGGGATGTTATCTTTCTTTCTTACTTACGAGTTATGAACTCTACCTTCTCCCCCCCGCTCGACATCCCTATGTTTTGATTTACAATGAGCTTGTTCATAAACTGAACTCTACGAACACACACAGAGAAAACTTCAATCATTTCAGAGACCTGCAGTGCCTCTAAATGTTGTGATGCTGTCATGGTAACAAGCAGATCCCTATGAGGGAGGAGGGCAGGCTAAAGTTTTGGATCAGGCTGACTGGGAGAGAAAAGACATCGGCCAATTTCTCTTGAAATCCAAAAGGCCGAGGTCTGGGGTGGAAATCGCGCTGACTCCCCCATGCACTTGTTCTGTTTAGCTGCCTTTTCTGAAATTATTTAACAGCCACCTCACCGGCTGTGACTGTTAGAAAGCTCGAGATAAGCAAGAGCAGAAGAAAGACTCAGCCAGACTCATTAAAGTGTTCCCTGTGAACTGCAAAGCTGTCGACATTTCTAATAATTTGGGTGTGTTGGAAACAACCAGCACTGGAACTGCTAAGCTGGCAGAAAGGAAGGGAGCAGGTAAAAAAATGAAGAATATACAAAGTGAGGCACAGAGTCTGAAATAGGAAATTTACCAAAATTTGGGGAAAGGAGAGGTGGATAGATAAAGGAGGCAGACATCTGGAAGATTTAGACCACCTTTTAGATTTCAACCGACAACCAAGATACATATATCCTTCCAAGGAAATCTGTTTTGGTTAGTTTTCAATGCCTTGTAATCACGTATCAGGGCTTCCTCAAACACAGGTCAGATGGCAGCCACCCTTATTTGAATACAAAAAGCTGTATTCAGCCACTCTGAAAAGACATGTCCTCCACATGAGACATGAGGGGTGTGCTAGTCCACCCCTTTCATTGTCACTTTAATCATCTGATAAGAACACTCCGAAGAAGGGGAAGGGGTTACGTCTAATGCAGTCTACCAACAGATCCAAAAGACGAACCGGCCAGGGTCCTGGCTCATGCAGAAAGCCCACTCTCCCCCATTTCTGCACTGTTGAAGGGATGATGGTGTGGGTGGGGCTAGCACACTCCCTTCATCATGTGGGAAGGAGACGTGCTGTGCAGAATAACTGCATAGGGCTGGGCAAATTATGAGAATGTTTGGAGTCCTGCTGCTTCAGGCCAATTGTCGAATGCAGGAGCAAACGATGGTTTTCCACATGTTGTTGGACTGCACCTCTCATGATCCCAGCTAGGGCTTAAGGGAAATGCAGTCCCTCAACATCAGGAGAAATGCAAATTGACCACCCCCTGTCTTTCTAATCAAGGATCTTGTTCTCCACACTGGCACGTCACAGTTTTCCTTCTAAAGCCTCGGATCTCACTATAAATTGTAAATTAGACTTGCCCCTCCATTTCCAGAACACACCAAAAGGAGACAATGCCCATTGACCATGCCTCTAAAGTTGGTGTCACTCTTGGCCGTATTTCCTGATGTGCTGCACATGCATACGGTGAGTGCATATGCTTATGTCTGTAGTGTGACTAGGGACCCTACTTGATTGAGGGCGTATTAGAACATAGCCAGTGTCTGTCATCCTGCACTGATCATACTCCTGCTGCACACTCATTCATCCTGACCATTCTCATGCACTGGACGACAAAGGGTTGTGTGCCAACCAGATTGTCCTGCAATCTGTAAGCTACACTTCTGTGCCCAGGGATGGCACTATCTCTTTGCCAATGAAAAAAAGGATGGCTCAGTTGCCAGTCCAGTGTGTGGAGTAGGGTAAGGTTGTAAGAACAATCATACTGGATGAGAACAGAGGCCTATTCAGTCTATTCCCATAGTAGCTAACGAGTTGCTGGTTCGAAGCCCACAAACAAGACACACAACACCCTCTCCCTGGTGCTCCTTAGCATCATGCTTTTGATACTGAAGGGCAGGGCCAGTCCTGCCATTAAGCAAAGTAAAGGAACTGTCTTACATGATAGGGGCTGTCTTACATAATGGGGTGCCTTCCCTTTGAATCCCCAGATTATTCTTCTCTGCTGAATTTGTGTGTGTCACACAACCTTCTCTACCCCCTTCACCTGGCCAAAGTGTTAAACTTAGTGGAAGACAATCTCATTGCTGGCACTTGGCTGGCAGCCCAGTGAGCGTCCAGGTGCAGAATAGGGAGGGAGCACCATTTTGCACCTCAGGCGGTACGTTATCTTGAACCAGCCTTGTTTCTCCTCAGGCAACAACAACGACAAAATTATTTCAGTGGAAGTCTACAAAATAAAATCCATTACAAATTTAAACACATCCCACATCTATTGAATTTGTTACAGTATTCCATTTGTTACAGTTTGCAAGATTCCCTTGCTTGTAAAGGTATATTTTGATAAGTTTATATTTTCTGTGAAAAAGGCAACACTACAAGCACATAACTAAGTCAAGTAAAACGATTCAAAGCAAAAACGTTAGAAAATGTTATATTTCCCCCTGGGCCTGACTCTAGCTATCCTATATATCAACTTCAATCCATTTATTTTTTATGAAGGTGCTGTTTATAAATCAAGACAAAAGATAGAAAGAAGGAGGATTTTTTATGAAGGTGCTGTTTATAAATCAAGACAAAAGATAGAAAGAAGGAGGATAGCTAAAATGTATTTTTGAAAATGATGCAAGGTTAAGATTGAAAGTAGGAATGGGCAACCTAGGGTCCTGTGGATAGGATTAGGTTGGGACCCGCATTATCCCCCATCATCAACCAAGGGCTGAGGGGAACGCCAATCCCAGAAGAAATGGAGGTACATGTAGCCCACCCTTGATTGTTAGAGAAGCACTCAAGTTTAATATTTAAACAACGTCAGAGGGAGTGGTGGGGAGAGAAACAGAGATTTACATGAACAGATTGTGGAGAAATTACTTTTCAGAGGGGCTGTGCTCCCATAATTCCTCAGCTGGAAAGGCCTCTGGCCGTGTCTGCTAGCAAATTTTGGGAGTTGTAGTCCAAAATAACAATGTCTACAAGCTCTGATGGTGGTGAGGCTTCTTGGTAAATGACAGGCAGCCGCCAGACGATAGTAATTAATTGGCTTTGTTTTTCCTCCACCTTTTGTTCTTGGGAGTAAGGAAAGTCGTATCTAACTTCAGAACAAGAATTTCTGAGCAGAGAGTGCAACTGAAAGCCCCACTCAATGGTGCTCTCTGGCAACATCTCTCATAAAGCTCAACAAGCCGGAGGTGGCATTTATGTGTAACAGAGTATATTCACCGCTGTAGCTGAATCTCCAGCGAGCCATTCTGTTCAGCAGCAGTATAAATTGATTTCCCTGTCCACACATTGCTTTGGAACAAATACTTCGGAAACGAAAGGATAGCCCAACTTCTGGTCTGCAGCCACTGCCCAACAGCCACTCTGCTCATAATGTTCAGCTTTCTGATTAGGAAAAAAAAAACTCAGACCCCAGCCAGCTGCCCTGTCTGTATTCTTATGCCGCAGTACCACTTGGTTTGCATAAACTCTGAGGCAAGTAATTTATAGATGTATTTATAATTATACCTTTATAAATGCAAGGATATAAGTGGGTTGTTCATTCTGAAGCTGGAGGTTACAGTTGGGTGGTGTGCACACCAAACAACAGCAGCAGCAACCCTACTCCGTCTGTTGTTGTTACGTGTCATCAAGTCGCCTCGGATTTATAGTGACCCTATGAATGAGTAATCCTCAGCAGCCCTGCTCTGCTCTTGCAAACTTAAGCATGTGGTCTCCTTTGGGGTGTCAGTACATCTCACATTCGGCCTTCCTCTTTTCCTGCTGTTTTCTGCCTTTCCTGGCACTATTGTCTTTTTCAGAGAATCCTGCCTTCTCATGAGGTGCCCAAAGCAGGACAGCCTGAGATTTGACATTTTTTTGCCTCCAGAGAGAGTTCAGGCTTGTTTTGATCTAAGACCTATTTGTCTTTCTGGCAGTCCAGGGTATCTGCAAAGCTCTCCTCCTTCAAACAAGTCAAATTTCCCTCCTGTCAGCTTTCTTTACTGCCCAGCTCCCACATCCATACATGGTGATCAGAAATACAAAGGTGTGGATGGTCTTGGTCTCCAGTGCCACAAGAAGGAAGGAAGGAAGGAAGGAAGGAAGGAAGGAAGGAAGGAAGGAAGGAAGGAAGGAAGGAAGGAAGGAAGGAAGGAAGGAAGGAAGGGAAAAAAAGCTCACATTTACATACTGCCATCTTATAGAAGAGTCTCTTGATGCTCCGTGCCAGTCAGTACTTGTATGATGAAAATGCAAATAACAGAACAAAAATTAAACAGTTGACTAGATGATTGTATATTATATTTTTCCTACTCTACTCAAAGTAAATTGTCCATAAATTATTTCTGAGCAGCAGAAACTATAATTTTCCTAAGTGTGAGCCGTCCTGCTCTTTTTGTATCAGTGCGAAACACATTTTTATTTTTATTTTCATTTCATTTGGGGAGGGGGTAACTAAGGCTGTCTTACCCACACGCCTCAGTGCAGGAGTGTCTAATTGTTTCGGCTTCTGTTTGCTGTGCTTCAGGAAGCAAGTTAATGATAGCTAAAATGGAATATCTCAAATAGAAGCAAATACACACACAAAACAAAAAACACAACCCGGAAAGGCCAGAGCAGCCCACCACTGCTTTAATGCCAATTGAGCTACCTGAGATCCCTGGAGATGAGATGGTATTAAAATGTCATACTGAGAAGATATATTCATAAGAACATAAGAACATAAGAAGAGCCCAGCTGGATCAGGCCAAGGGCCCATCTAGTCCAGCTTCCTGTATCTCATGGTGGCCCCACCAGATGCCTCTGGGAGCACACGAGACAACTAGATAACTATCTCCTGATGCCACTCCTTGGCACCTGGCATTTTGTGGTACCTTCCTTTTAGGCCTGGAGATTATACACCCCCATAATTGCTTGTAACCAGCAGTGGACTTTTCCTCCAGAAATCTGTCCAATCATGTTTTAAAGGCATCTAGGCCAGATGCCATTCCCACATCCTGTGGCAAGGAGTTCCACAGACTAATAACGCACTGGGTCAATAAATCTTTTCTTTTGTCAGTTCTCGCTCTCCCAACACTCTGTTTGAGTGGCTGCACCCTGGATTGCGTGAGAGGGAAAAGAGCTTCCCTCTATTCCATTCTAAAGTGGTTCCATACTGGCAAGGTGGATCTTTAGCTTCTCAGTAGAATCCCACATGATTTGGCAACAAGTAGGAAAAGGCACCGGTGTGAACAAAGACAGATGGCTGCCTTAGTAAGTAGATACTGGGTGTTACTTATTAGTCATTTAATTTCTTGTTGTATTTTTACTGCCAGAAAGGGAAGAGGTGCCTGTGGGAATGTCTTCTCTATAAAATAACTTGGCTTGGCATGTGTTGATACTAGACATGGGGACGAATAAAAAAAGAATTGTGATGTTCGTAAGAAATTGCTGATTCATTAAATATTCATACCTTCGTCAGTTCCAGAGACCCCGACGAATACAAAGGGATGAATATTTCCCCATTTTTATTTGTCCTCAATGTGAAGAGAGGGAAGGCTAGCATTCCCTCTCTTCCCATGGCTTTTCCATTCTGCCTGTGAGCCTGCCAATCAGCTGATCAGTGGGCCAATAGGCAGCCACCCACAGCCACCCACCCCCAGGGCCTATTCCCCCTCCCCCTTCCTCTCCCTACCTTAGCCTCTGCCACCATCCGGTGCTGCCGTCATCCATTGCTGCCTGCTGCAGTGACCTCCACAGCCATGGCCTGCAGTAAGGGACACTGGCTGCTCTTTGCAAAGATGGTGGCTGCAGCTCCATTTAGGGTAGGGAAGCTATAGCTGCCATCTTTGCAAAGGGCAGCCTGGATTCCCTTAGCCTGCCTTAATGGAATCTAGGCTGTCCTTTGCAAAGATGGACGCTGCAGCTTCCCTACCCTAAATGAAGCTGCAGCTGCCATCTTTGCAAAGGGCAGCCAGTGTCCCTTACTGCAGGCCATAGTGGCGGAGGCCAGCTGGAGACTGCTGCGGCAATTACGGTGGGGGAGTAGTGGCGGTGGCAGCAGGGCAGCCACGTTGTGGGGCCACGGGGGAGCTGGTGTGGCGGTGGGGGAATGATGGTGGTGGTGGCGGGGGGGGTCAGCCAGAGGCTGTCTAACCCCCCCCCCCATGAATTGACAAATAAATTTGTGCCTCATCAGTTTATGGGGGTGGGGAAGCTTTGTGCTTCGTGATTCATCAGCTTTGACGGATCACAAAGTAGGATGAATCTCCAAAATCGCTATTTGTCTCCATCTCTAATGGATATAATCATTCTTCATTTGTATCAGAGTGTTGCACAATTTTTAATTATGGACTTTTATGACATGGATGTGAAATTTAAAAAATAAAAAAGTAATTTTTTTAAAAAAAAAATTCATCCTCATCTCTAGTCACCAACCCATCAGTGCAACAAATATGTGCTGTTACATGGATTCCAAATCGTAACAACCCTTTCAAGGGTTTTCTAAGTGCAGAGAACTCAGTAGCAAGACATGCAAGTGTAGAAATACAACTGGTTGACCATGTCTTTCTTCTGAGGGTGCCCTGGGGCTGTGTAGCTCCTTCAAGGCTGCACAGGCTGGATCTTCTAGGGGGCTGAGTGGGGAATCACTGAGCTAGCAAAATCCGGAGCTGGAGTCCCGAAGGCAGCATGTGTCGTTCTGCCAGCTCCTGCGACATTGCTGGAACCAGTTGTATTGGCTCTTGCCTTTCCATTGGACCATTTCAGCAATGTGGAGAGGGGGGATCTGCTGCTTGGGTAACAGCCTATCCTCCATATTACCTTACCCGGGCTTCATGCTCTGGAGAGGACACTCCTCGATTCAGAGCATGTTACCATAGTCTCTCGAGACTGAAGGATGCCTATGCCTAGCCAGCAGCTCATCAATACTGGCTATGAAATAAGATTCAAAACAACACAAAGGTACTCGCAAAACGGCCAGTGTAGTCTGTTGGCGTTTGGCTATAACAAATAAAATATAGCCTATAACTTAGCAGAACTTGCTTATACCAGCTGGAAATGTTTAGATTAAAAACCACGTAAAGTATACAGTGGTGCCTCGCTTAACGATGATAATCCATTCCAGGAAAATCACTGTTAAGCGAAAAAATCGTAACGCGAAATTAAAAGGCCCATTGAAATGCATTGAAAACCCTTAAATGCGTTCCAATGGGCTGAAAACTCACGGTCCAGTGAAGATCCTCCATACTGCGGCCATTTTCTGTGCCTGTATAGTGAGGAATTTGTCCGTAAGCATAGCGGGGAGCCATTTTAAGCACCCGGTGGCCATTTTGAAAGCCCAACGATCAGCTGTTTTTGATCATCATAAGGCGAAAATCAGTTCCCGAAGCAATCATAATATCAAACAATCACTTGTGCTTTGGTTAAAACATGAAAAAAAATTAATATTGTTAAACATCTTTACAACATAATGTAACTTTGTGGGTGTATAACTTGGACATTTGAAACCCAATCTTCACCAAAATACAGAGTGATTGCAAAGAAGAGGCAGGAGAAACTTCCCTATGATTGTGGTGCCTTTAGGTGCATGGGGTGTGTTTTATAGGGTCTTACATGTAAAAATGAATCAACAAATTAATTGTCAGGAAAAAAAATCATGAATTTGTGATTCATCTACTTTGATGAAGCACAAGCTGAAATGAATCACCATTTCTTCCAATTTATGCTTATCTCTAGTTAACATCTGACATATAAATAAGAAAAATCAGCCAAAATAATAAAATAATCAGGCTCAAACAAGGAACAAGTAGGAAGGTTGACATACATAGACTGTGAAGCAGGCAATGGGTTCTGCCTTTCCATAGTCTCCTTAACAAATGTGTAGTTCTAGAGGATATACAGTATACAGTGGGACCTCGACTTATGAATGTCCCTATCTACAAACTTTTCGACTTACAAACGGCTCCGTTTGCAAAAATTGGCATCGACTTGCGAATGGAGCCTCAACCTACAAACGAAAAAAGGCAGGGGAAAAGGGCTGTAAATTTGAATTTCCCGCCCTTTCCCCCTGCCTTTTTGCCTCCAGAGGTCTCAAAGGGCTTTCCCCCCAACTTCAGAGGAATCCATTTGAGACCTCTGAAGGCACTGGAGGGCTTCCCCCGGTAGGCCCGGTCTACTCCCCGGGAAAGCCTGAAGGTGCTGATTGCGGTGGCAGGAACACCCAGCAGCTCTCTGATGGCAGCGGAGAAGCCCTGGGAGCTTCCCTGCCACCATTGGAGACCTCCTGGGTGTCCCCTGCCACCGTTATGGCAGCGGTCACCCAGCACCAGGGGGCTTGAGCTAGTCAGGCACTTGGCCACTCATCCCCGGCCACTCACCCCTGGCAGCGGAGCGCCAGGAGGCTTGAGCTGACCAGACGATTGGCTGTTTGCCCCCGGCTCCGGCGGAGGCAGCAGAGTGCCGGGAGGCTTCAGACTGGTAAGTCCTTAAAAAAAAATTTTCTGGGTGGGTTTGGACTGGGGGGATTATGTTTGTGTGTTTTGTTTTTAGATTTGTATGTGTTTTTTTTCAGTCCCAACGTGGGACTTGCTGTTTATTTTTATTTTGGTGTTTTTTTGAAATGCTGGAACAGATTAATCCTGTTCCCATGCATTTCAAAGGGAAATGGTGCTTCGACTTAAGAACATTTCAAAAACAGTCCCATTAAAGTTCTTTTTTTTTTTAATATATTTTTTTTATTTATTTATAACTATAACAAAAAATCATATACATAAAACATATACACTTACAACACAATAACAGTGTTCCCCACCACCATATACGGGACCTCTTGCCATATTCTTCTTTTTCTTCTTCTTCTCATTCTTCTTCTTCTATTGTCCTCCTCTCCAGAACTGCATAGATTCTTGATTTGGAGCTCTCCCTTTTCCCCTTATTAACACATATTCCAAAAATTTGCCCCATATTACATAAAAATTATTCTTTTTCAACTCTCCTTTCTTCATCTTTAAATTACAAGTTAATTTATCATTTAATGCTATATTCCATATTTCTTTATACCATTCTTCAATTTGTAATTCAGTCTTTAATTTCCACTGTCTAGCAATAATCAATCTAGCTGCTGTTATTAAATTAGTTATCAATTCTTTAATCATTTTGTCATATTCCACATTCTCATATATTGATAACAAAGCAATCTCAGCCTTACATTCTATATCTTTTCCACAGATACAACTTAATTCTTTAAAAATTTGTCTCCAGAAACTTTGTACCTTTTCACATTCCCACCACATATGAAAGTATGTACCAACTTCTTTCTCACATTTCCAGCAGACATTCGGATGACTGGTGTTGATTTTGTTTAATTTTACTGGTGTTAAATACCATCTTAAACTAAGTTTAAAAAAATTTTCCTTTATTCTTACTGACATCAATCTTAAAATCCTCATTTTCCATATCCTCCTCCATTCTTCTTCATTTATTCTTTTCCCAATATCTTGTTCCCACACCAATTTCAATCCTTCTTTCTCACTTTCTTCTTCCTCTAAATTAAGAAGTGAATAAATTTTACTCACTGTACCTTTTACTGAGTCAGTCATCTGAATGTCCTCATATGAGAATAAAAATTGCTCAAATTTTGTGTGTTCTCTACCTTTATTATATTTATTTGCCCATTCCTTAGTCCATCTTTCCAGTTGTACATAGTTCAACCATGAAATAGTCTTGTTTTGAAATACTTGTTTCATTTGATCTATCGATCTCATTTTATACAGCCAATCTTTCAGTCTAATCACTTTTTCTTCTTTAAATAAATCCATATACACCTTCATATTGGTAGGAAAATCTTCTATTTCTGTCACTAATCTAAATGGAGAGTATGATGAACATAAATTCTTTTTATACTTATACCATATATTTAACAGTGTCTTTAAAAAAGGATTATTAACTTGACTTATTTTGTCTTTCTTACCTTTAGCAAATAAATATTTTTCTATATTTCCTTGTAATTCTGATGATTCCATTTCCCACCAAATTAACCTTTCCGGATTATATATAATTTCACCAATAAACCTAAGTTGGTTAGCTAAATAATAATTTCTTATATTTGGTAAACCTATACCACCTTTTTTTGTTGTTTTATACCAATACTTTTTATTTATTCTAGATTTCTTCCCTCCATTACAATATTTATTAACTATTCCTTGCCAATATTTCAACTCATCCTCTGTTAACTGTATTGGTAACATTCTGAATAGAAAATTAATTTTTGGTAAAATTTTCATTTTTACCAATGCAATCTTTCCAAACCAAGATAATTTGAACTTATCATATTCTTGTAGTTTCTTATTAATTACTTCCTTTAGTTTGTTATAATTATAATCCTTTATCTTTTGAATATTTTTCGCTAAATCTATTCCTAAGTATTTAATTGTTTTACATATTTTAAAATCATAAAATAACTCTTGGCTACAATGTAAAGCAGTGAGTATACAGCTTGTATAACAGTGTAAATGTGCTGTCCCCTCAAAATAACGCAACACACAGCCATTACTGTTTAAACCGCTGGAAACAAAAGTGAGTACACCCCCTAAGTGACAATGTCCAAATTGGCCACAAAGTGTCAATATTTTGTGTGGCCACCATTATTTCCCAGCACTGACTTAACCCTCTTGGACACCGAATTCACCAGAGCTTCACAGGTTGCCACTAGAGTCCTCTTCCACTCCTCCATGACGACATCACAAAGCTGGTGGATGTTAGAGACCTTGCGCACCTCCACCTTCCATTTCAGGATGCCCCACAGATGCTCAATAGGGTTTAGGTCTGGAGACATGCTTGACCAATCAGTCATCTTTACCCTCAGCTTATTTAGCAAGGCAGTGGTCATTTTGGAGGTGTGTTTGGGGTTGTTATCATGTTGGAATACTGCCCTGCGGCCCAGTCCTCAAAGGGAGGGGATCATGCTGTGCTTCAGTATGTCACAGTACATGTTGGCATTCATGGTTCCCTCAATGAACTGTAGCTCCCCAATGCCGGCAGCACTCATGCAGCCCCAGACCATGACATTCCCACCACCGTGCTTGACTGTAGGCACAACACACTTGTCTTTGTACTCCTCACCTGGTTGCCACCACACACGCTTGACACCATCTGAAACAAATACGTTTATCTTCGTCTCACCGGACCACAGGACATGGTTCCAGAAATCCATGCCCTTAGTCTTCTTGTCTGCAGGAAAATGTATGCGGGCTTTCTTGTGCATCATCTTTAGAAGAGGCTTCCTTCTGGGATGACAGCCCTGGAGACGAGGGCTTGATGCAGTGTGCGGCGTATAGTCTGAGCACTGACAGGCTGACCCCCCCCTTCAACCTCTGCAGCAATGCTGGCAGCACTTATACGTCTCTTTCCCAAAGCCAACCTCTGGATTTGATGCTGAGCAGGGGCACTCAACTTCTTTGGTTGACCATGGCAAGGCCAGTTCTGAGTGGAACCTGTCCTGTTAAACCGCTGTATTGTCTTGGCCACTGTGCTGCAGCTCAGTTTCAGGGTTTTGGCAATCTTCTTATAGCCTAGGCCATCTTTATGTAGAGCAACAATTAGT